>NW_015159779.1:146208-177175 GCF_001447785.1 Gekko japonicus
CCTGCTGAAATAAGGGGGGGGAAGCTACATGGCTTGTCTTTCTTGTCAAACATCTATATGCAGATTAATTGAATGTTCCAAATTAGATCACAAATACTTTTTTGTGTCCTCACTCTGCTGCTTGGCAGCATTAGCATGTTTGTTTCTTGTAGAAGGAGTTGCATTCCCTAGGCTATTCAGCAGCACTCACAGCATCTCCAGATCAAAGTACCAGGCAGCAGGTGATGGGAAAGATCTCTGCCTGAAAGTTTGGGAGAGCCACTGTCAGTCAAAGCAACCATTCCTGAACTTGATAGATCAGTGGCAATTCAGCATAATTTGATTTAATTTGCTTTCCTTTATTTACACATTACTTCCCTCTCTGATGAGGACCCAAAGCAGTTCACCTTGTTCTCCTCTCCTCCATTTTATCTTCACAACAACCCTGTGATGTAGGCAAGGCTGAGGGTGTGTGACTGGTCTAAAGGCATCCATCCAGCTTCTGTGGCAGAGTGGGGTTTCAAACCCAGGTCTCCCAGATCCCAGTCCAACAGGCTAACCACTACACCACACCGAGTCTCCTCAGGCAGCTTCATGTGTTCATGTAGTTTTATTTACATCATGGAGGATTCTCATGTAGCTGAGATCGATGAGAGGCAGCAGCAGCTATGGAAACAGCCACATCTCTTGTCAGCCAGTAGGCTATTAATTAATTAATTATCGTATGGCATTGTGTGTAGCATAGCCAAGAGATCTGATAAGGTTCCCCATGACATTCTGATGGGCAAACTGGAAGACTGCGGACTGGACTATAGGACAGTTTGGTGGATAGGGAATTGGTTGGAGGACCGCACCTGAAGAGTGGTGGTCAATGGCGTTTCATCAGATTGGAGGGAGGTGTCCAGTGGGGTGCTGCAGGGCTCGGTTTTGGGTCCGGTACTTTTCAATATTTTTTATCAATGATCTGGATGAAGGGGTAGAAGGGCAAACACCCAAGAAGATAGAGTTAAAATTCAACGAGATCTGAATTCTCTGGAGAAGTGGGCAGTTGCGAACAGGATGCAATTCAACAAAGATAAATACTGGACAGGGAATACGTTTCTGGGGAGTCGTGTATGCGAAAGAGATCTTGGGGTAAGGGTGGACTGTAAACTAAATATGAGCAGTCAGTGTGAGGCAGTAGCAAAAAAGGCAAATTCAGTCTTGGGTTGTATTAAAAGGGCCATAGCATCGAAATCGCAGGAGGTCATCGCCCCTCTGTATACTGCCTTGGTCAGGCTGCACCTTGAGTACTGTGTGCGGTTCTGGAGGCCTCACTTCAAAAAGGATGTGGACAAAATCGAGAGGGTGCAGAAGAGAGTGACGAGGATGATCAGGGGTCTGGAGACTGAGCCCTAAGAGGAAAGGCTGAGGGCCTTGAGAATGTTTAGTTTGGAGAAGAGGAGACTGAGCGGGGACATGATTGCAAGCCTGATCTCACCAGATCTCAGAAACTAAGCAGGGTCGGCTGTGGCTAGTACTTGGGAGGGCGACCTCCAAGGAATACCATGGTTGTGTCACAGAGGCAGGCAATGGCAATCCACCTTTGAAACATCTCTTGCCTAAAAAACAAGTCCACCTAGTGGTGCATAATGCTAAAAAGAGGTAAAACGTCTGGCTGCCAGGCAGTCTTAGGATCTATAGAATCATAGATTCATAGAGCTCTAGGTAAAGGCTCCTTTGCTCGAAAGCCAGTCGAGTCCGACTCTAGGGTTGCGGTGCTCATCTCCGTTTCAAAGACCCAGAGCCAGCGCTGTCCGAAGACGTTTCCGTGGTCATGTGGCCGGCATGACTAAACACCAAGGCGCATGGAATGCTGTTACCTTCCCACTGAAGTGGTAACCTATTTATCTACTTGCAATTTCTTGCTTTCGAACTGCTAGGTTGGCAGGAACTGGAACTAGAGACGAGAGCTCACTCCGTCATGCGGCACCCAGGTCTCGAACTGCTGAACTACTGACTTTCCAGAGCCTGCAGTTCAGCGTCTTAACCACTTGAGCCACCACAGCTCTGGAAGGGGTCCTACAGACCAATCTAGTCCAACCCCCTGCCCAATGCAGGACCAGCCTAAAGCATCTCTGACAACTATTCGTCCAGCCTCGTCTTGAAAGCTGTCAGTGAAGGGGAGCTCACCACCTCCCTAGGCAGCTGGTTCCAGCTTTGAACCACTCTGACCATGAAAAAGTTTTTCCTAATATCCAGCCGATACCTTTTTGCATGCAATTTAAACCCGTTGCTTCGGGTCCTAACCTCTGCTGCCAAACGGAACAGCTCCTTGCCCTCCTCCTCAAATATTTAAAGAGAGCAATCATGTCCCCCCTCAATCTCCTCTTCTCCAAACTAAACGTTCCCAGGGCCCCGAGCCTTTCCTCGTAGGGCTCAGTCTCCAGACCCCTGATCATCCTCGTTGCTCTCTTCTGCACCCTCTCAATTTTGCCCACATCCTTTTTGAAGTGAGGCTTCCAGAACTGCACACAGGAGGACTCCAGGTGCGGCCTGACCAAGGCAGTATACAGAGTCACATTTACTAGTATACAGAGTCAGTATACAGAAGGTAGTATGCAGAGATGTATACAGAGAAGTATACAGAAGGCAGTATACAGAGTCACATTTAGAAGTATGCAGTATACAGAGTCACATTTAGAAGAGTCACATTTGCAGACTGAACTAGACTCACACATTTGTAGACCAAACTGTATGGAGATTGCTCCCTGGCCCACCTTTGTCCCAAGGCCCAGGCTCTCTTTCTGGATTTCAGACTCGGCCTTCTCCCTCCCCCATGCGTAGGAACATCCCTATTTTCATCTGTGAAATGTCGAGGGCATCGTGCTGCCTTGTTTTATTCCTGACATCTGGGTTAAGTAACAGTGAACTATTATGTATTCTGAGTATAATGTTACTGACTTACTTTCAAGCCATATGCAAACATCCCATTCCCAAGGGCACTTGCTGTGCAGGGAGGAAAGTTGTTGGTGCTCTACAGGGAAATGAATTAGGGCTCGCCACTGAGAAGGTGACAAACAATATTGACTGTCTGGCAACGTCTAGAGGCCACAGGAGGAAAATTACAGGACCGAAGAGTCTGGGAAATTATAGATGTTTATATGCAAATGCTAGAAGTGTCCGGGGTAAAACGGTGGGAGCTAGAATGCTTAGTGTCAGAGGAGAGCATAGACATTGCCGGCATTTCAGAAACTTGGTGGGATGAGGAAGTTCAGTGGGATACAGTGTTTCCTGGATATAAATTATATCTGAAGGGCAGAGAGGGAAGGGTTGAAGGTGGAGTGGCTCTGTATGTCAGAGAGAGTGTACAGTCCAGTAAGATTGGGAATGTACGGTAAGAGAAATAGATTCACTTACAGAAATGCTGTAGGTAGAAATAGTGAGCCAAAAAGGAAGTTTAACTCTGGGAGTTTTGTTATTGCACAGCAGATCAAAGGTCAGAGGATGGTTTAAAAATAGCAAAGGAATTAAGGAAAGCAGCTAGATGAAATAATTGTGTCATAATAGATAATTTTAACGAACCATACATTGATTGGGTCAATATGAGCTCAAGTCAGGAGAAAGAGATTGGGTTTCTAGGTACTCTCAATGACTGTGCCATGGAGAAGATGGTGACAGAACCTACCAGGAGGGAGGTGACCCTGGACTTGGTCCTAAGTAATGCCTAAGACTTGGTGAGAGATGCAAATGTGATTGCACCGAATGGAAACAATGACCGTAATGTTATTAAGTTCACATTTTATGTAAACAGGGAGTTGCCCAAAAAGACCAACAGAACTTCTCTCAAATGAGGGGGATTGTGAAAAAGAAACTGAGAGGAAACGGAGGGTCAAATCCCTTCGGGGATCTTGGAGACTATTTAAAACTACAATCTTAGAAGCTCAGATAAAACGTATATCGCAGGTTAGGAAAGGTACAGATAAAAAATGGCCTGCATGGTTAACAAACAAAGTAATAGAAGCAGTGAAAGGTAAAGAAGGGTTCCTTTAAGAGTGGAAGGCTAGTTCAAGTGACAAATAAAAGGGAGTATAAACTTTGGTAAATAAAATGCAAGTCTGTAATCAGACAGACAAAAAGGGACTATGAGGAACACATTGCAAAAAAAAAAAAAGGAACCCATAAAGAACAACAATAAACATTTCTTCAAATACATTAGTAACAGAAAACCAGCCAGGGAGGCAGTGAGGCCCTTGGATAACCAAGGAGTAGAAAGATTACTAAAGGATGCTAGAGAAATGGCAAAGAAACTGAATGCATTCTTTGCCTCTGTCTTCACTGTGGAAGATGGGGGATGTTTGCCCACTCCAGAATTGCTGGTTTCAGGAGGGGTGTCAAAAGACCAGAATCAGATTGAGGTAATGAGCGAGGAGGTCCTATGACTGATGGACAAATTAAAAACTGATAAATCACCAGGCCCAGGTGGCATACATCCAAGAGTTCTGAAAGAACTCAAGTGTGAACTTATGGATCTCCTGACAAAAATATGTAATCTTCCATTAAAATCTGCCTCCATTCCTGAGGACTGGAAGGTAGCTAATGTCATTCCCATCTTTAAAAAGGGTTCCAGAGGAGATCTGGGAATTTATGGACTGATCAGTCTAACACTGATACTGGACAAGTTGGTGAAATCTGTTATTAAAGATTGAATTAGTAGGCACATTGATGAACAAAGCCTGTTGAGGAAGAATCAGCATGAATTCTGTAAGAGAAATCTTGTCTCACTAACCTGTTAGAGTTCTTTGAGGAGGTGAACAAGCATGTGGACAAGGGGGACTCAACAGATGTTGTTTACCTTGACTTCCAGAAAACGTTTGATAAAGTTCCTCATCAAAGGCTCCTAAGTAAGCTCAGTAGTCATGGGGGATGTGAGGACATCCTCTTGTGACTAAAAACTGGTTAATTAACAGGGAAAAGAGAGTGAGTATAAATGGGCACTTTTCACAGTAGAAGGTGGTAAGCAGTGGGGTCCTGGAGGGCTTGGTACAAGGTCTGGTGCTTTTTAACCTTTTCATTAATGATTTGGAATTGGGAGTATGGAGTGAACGGGCTAAGTTTGTGGATGACACTGGGTTGTTCAGGGTGTTGAGAACCAGGGAGGATTGTGAGGTGCTCCAGAGGGATCTGTTGAGGCTGGGTGAGTGGGTGGCAACATGGCAAATGAGGTTCAACCTGGGCAAGTGCAAAGTGATTCACATTGGAGCAAAAAATCCTAACAATAAATACACATTGATGGGGTCCAAACTGGCAGAGACTAACCAAGAAAGAGATCTTGGTATGGTAGATAACTCACTGAAAATGTCAACTCAGTGTGCGACAGCAATAAAAAAAGGTAAATGCTATGGTTGGGATTATTAGGAAGGGAATTGAAAACAAATCAGCCAGTAGTATATTGCCCCTATATAAGTCAATGTTGTGGCCTCATTTGGAATACTGCGTACAGTTCAGTTCACTGCGTCTCAATAAAGATATTATAGCACTGGAAAAAGTGTAGAAAAAGGCAACTAAAATGATTAAGGGGATGGAACACTTTCCCTATGAAGAAAGGTTAAAGAGGTTAGCTTGGAGAAATGATGACTGAGGGATGACATGATAGAGGTTTACAAAATTATGCATGGGATAGAGAAGACAGAGAAAGAAGTACTTTTATCCCTTTCTCACAATACCAGAACTCATGGGAACTCAATGAAATCAATGAGCAATAGGTTTAGAACAGATAAAAGGACCAATGAGTATTTAACACATGGAATTCACTGCCTCAGGAAGTGGTGGTGTCTACAAGCATAGACAGCTTCAAGAAGGAACTGGATAAACATCTGGAGCAGAGGTCCATCAGTGGCTATTAGCCACAAGGTCTAGATGGAATACTCTGTCAGGGGCAGTGATACTCTGTCTTCTTGGTGCCTGGGGGGCAACAGCAGGAGGACTTCTGGAGTTCTGGTCCCACTGGTGGACCTCCTGATATAGCATCTGGGTGTTGGCCAGTGTGTGACACAGAGTTTTGGACTCAATCGGCCATTGGCCTGATCCAATGTGGCTTCTCCTAGGTTCTTATGAGGGCAGGTGGGCATGAGTACATTTTTTCTTCCCCCTCACCTCCATGCAATCTGAGAACATTTGAGCCAACTGGACAAGACCTGTTTCAGATGTTGCCAACTTTCTTCTTCTGTTGCAGCCCTGGATTCACCATTTGACAAAAGAAGAAAAAGGAAGCTTGACATTTAGATAGACTGAGAAGAAGGAGAAGGAGAAGGAGAAGAAGAAGAAGAGGTTTTATACCCTACATTTCTCTACCTTAAGGAGTCTCAAAGTGACTTTTGATTGCCTTTCCCCTCTTCTCTCCACAACAGGCACCTCGTGAGGTAGGTGGGGCAAGGGTTGCCAGGTCCCTCCTGGCAACTGGCTGGGGATGTGTGTGTGTGTGGGGGGGGCTTACCAGTAGAAATAAGAAGGCCTAGATCACATTGCAGGCATCATCACACCAGTGATTGCTGGGTAACAATCGGGTATTTGTGGGAAAAACTGGCTTCTACCATAGAGTTTTTGCCCAAATACTAGAGTGGTGTCTGGAAGTCACTGTTGTGATGACATCACTTCCTGTACAATACCAGCAATGTAGCCTAGATTTTCTTCTTTCTACTGGTAAGTCCACCTGCTGGCCAGCTGATTGGTGGCTGGGGGGCAGGGCCTGGTGGAGAGAAGAAGGGTGGCCGCTGAGAGACTTCTGAGAGAACTGTGACTGGCCCAAGGTCACCCAGCTGACTTCATGTGGAGGGGGAGTGGGGAATCACACCAAGTTCTCCAGATTAGAGTCCAGCACTCTTCACCACTACACTATGCTGTCTCTCCCCCCCCCCCCAATTCAAGACAACATCCAAATATATGGCTACGATTTTTGCTGATCAGAGAAGCAATCAATCTTTTCATTGTAATATCTGTCCCTTACTTCTATGATGATCAAGTTCACTTTGTTTCAGAGTCCAGTAGCACCTTAGCATAGTAGCAACAAGCATTTTGGAGTATAGGCTTTGACAAGTCAAAGCTCCCTTCATCAGAGACAAGATCAGGTATGTGATGAAGGGCGCTTTGACTCTTAGAAGCTTCTACCCCGATGATCTTGTCAGCCTCTGAGGTGCTACTGCTGGCTACTAAGGGGCTGCTGGACTCAAAAGTCCACTTTGTGTGAATGAGCATAAATGCATCAGGTAGCTGAGCTCTGCTTGCTAGAGCCCCTACAAAAGTTCAGCACCCCGACGGCTTTCTTCTATAACTGTAATTCTGCACTTTACCGAAGGCATAAACTGAAGATTGCCATGCCCAACTTGACAGCCATGAGCAGGGAAGACAGTCCCATCTACTGGGCTGCAAAGAAAGAAGGACTCTCCCCTGTCCAATTACTTTTCCAGTGCTGTCAAAGGAACACTTCTACTTATGAATGAAAAGGAACTGCTCCATTTACTCATTTCCTCTTCTGTATTGTTTTTTTGTCTGGGAAATATCTCCTTGACTGCCTTTCATGAGCTTTGTTCTGTTTGATTCAATGGACACATTGTGAGTGGTGAATCATATTCCATCTACTCATTTCTCTGGCCCTTTTCATATATTATCTGCCACAAAAAACCCAGCTTCTCTGTAGTGGGCTGAGTTCCCACGTGGCTGCCATTGGGACAGTGTAAAAGGCCTGGATGCACTTCAAATGGATGTGCTACACAATGGCCTATGGATGGCAATCATTATTCGTACTCTTGCAGGGGTCAGAAGCAGGGCTGGGCCAGGAAAAGCTGATGCACATTGGCGCGTTGTACAACTTGTCTTCAGTATGAAGTTGAGGATTAGAGCCCTAAAAGTTGAGATTCTCCTTGATCCAGCTTTGAGAAGCACTTCTCCCTCACGATCCTACCATGCATGCAGATGTTGCTGCTCCATCAGTGCCGACAGTAATGACACTGAGGAAGGGAAGTCGCTCTTCTTGCACCTGTGGGTGGGGACCCTAGGATGGGGGTGGCAGTAGTCACGGCAAAGGGGGTGGAAGGAAAGCCGGAAGCAAGTCTCAGTTCCTTCTCTCCCTTGCCTGTGTCCTTCAGTTCTTCCCTGACACTTGAACACTGCTGTGGTAGCAGACAGAACAGCTCATGGAAAAGAGGAGGTGGAGAGATCTTTTTTTGTCTGCAACAGAAGTGTGGAATGGGCAGGCAAGTGCCCATGCCTTAGAAGGAGTGGAAACTTGTATCCAATGTCCAGTGTGCCACTGAGCTGCAACCAGCTCCTGGAGACCGCATGAAGCTGCTCCTCATGGAGTTGTCAAGGGAAAGAAGATAATTTTCCCTTGCCTTTCTTTTCATAGCAGCCCATTGTCCTTGGTGGTCTCCCATCCAAGTACTGATCCTGCTTAGCGCAGTTAGTCTGAGCTATTAGAACTGCTAAGTCTTGTTGTTGTTCAGTTGCACAGTTGAGTTCGACTCTTCGCGACCCCATGGACCACATCACGCCAGGCCCTCCTGTCTTCCATCGTGCTCCGGAGTTTGCTCAATTTTATGTTCATTGCATCGATAACACTGTCTAACCATCTCACCCTTTGCCGTCCCCTCCTTCTCTGACCTTCCATCTTTCCCAAGTCTTATTGCAAACCTAATCTAAGTCTTATTGCAAGCCTAATCAGCTCCCCTGGTCATGGATGCTTTAACCACCAAGATGGTGCTACTGACTAGGGATGGGCATGAACCAGGAAAATTGAGGTTTGTCCCAGTTCATGGTTCATGAGGTCCCACAAACCATGAACCAGAACAAACCTCCTCCAGTACATGAACCGGTTCCGTTTGTGAGGTTCTTGCATCTTCCCTCCCTCCTTTCTGCTAGTGGTGACTCCCTGAGGCCAGCAGAATGGAGGGGGGGGGGAGATCTTGCAAAAGCCATTTAAAGGAAACATTCCCTTTAAATGGCTTTTGCAAGCGAGCACTGTGCAGAAGTGAAGTCCAAGCAGTGAGTTCAGCACTTCTGGGTGAAAATGTCATTTGGACTTCACTTGGCCGTGGTGCCTGATTGCAAAGGCCATTTAAAGGGGATGTTTCCTTTAAATGGCTTTTGAAGAGAGAAGAAGAATAGATTGGATTTATACCCCACCCTTCACTACCCAAAGGAGTCTCAGAGTGGCTTACAATCCTTTTCCCTTCCCCTCCCCACAACAGACACCCTGTGAGGTAGGTGGAGCTCTTTCAAGAACTGATCGCAAGAGAACAGCTCTGAAAGAACTTGTAACTGACCCAAGGTTACACCAGCAGCTGCATGCAGAGAAGCGGGGAATCATGAAAATAAAATTGTGTTCAAAAAAACAAAAAACAAAAACCTGATTCTCCCAGATTAGAGTCTACACTCCTAACCACTATACTAAACTGGCTTTTGCAAGCCATTTCAGTGATCCCTTTTGTTCCCCCTCCCAAATTTCCAAGCTGGGGGGAGTGAAAGGGATCGCTGAAATTGCTTCCAACTGAGAAGGAATTTGAATGCCTTCCCCATTCACTCACTGAGTCATGCCAATGCCATGGCATGAGTCAACGAGTCAACTGACAAGTCATTCAAATTCCTTTTCAGTTCAGTTGTGAGTTGTGCTGCAAAAACCAGTTTAAGGGATCCCTTTAAATAGTTTTTGCAAGCTGACACGAACCACACAAACTCACCTGAAAGGTTCGTTGGAGGTTTATGGGGCTCCTGAAGGGTTCCCTGTAGGGTGGCACGAACCTAGGTTCGCAAACCATGAACCAGGCCAAGTTTGTGATGAATTTAGGTTTGTAATTCAGTTCCTGCTCATCCCTACCATTGACATCCCAGATAGGAAGTCCTGAGGATGTCAGAGATATCCATGAGCTTCTACTCTTGGAACAACCCATTACCCTACCTTCACGTATCTGCTAGTGTAGTGATGTGTACTCAACAAGTAGTGTATTCATTCATATTAGCACCACTACTTTCAACAGCAGTGTCATATCAACCACAGGCTGATTTGTAATATGGGCATAGAGGGGTGAATGATGGAAATATGGGATCTGGAAGGATCTGGCTTCCTCGGTGGCTCTCTCTTTTGCTATAAATGGAAAGAAGGCCTGGTAAAAACTATCTGGCTCACCATTATTCCTTCCTCCATTTTGTTCCATTCAGCCAGGCTTGCTGAGAAGGGCCTTTCATGGTGATATACAGGTCTCTCATTAAATCAGTGCTTTAAATCAGAATGAGACAAGGGCGATTACACAGTTTCGCAAAGGCGACCCAAATCCATTCAGTGTCTGATTTTCGAATACAGCTGGATGAGCCCTCCTTAGTCCTAAGAAGAATGCTGAGGACTGAGCTCCGAGAACACCCATTTAAGACTCCGTAGCTTGCTGTTCTGCTGGGGTGATTATTATTCTGTTTAACTGGCCCTTCCTGACAGTTAGAGTGGTTCCTTGGTGGAACAGGCTTTCTTGGAGGCTCTCCTTCTCTGGAGATTTTTCAGCAGAGGCCATCAGCAATGCTGACTCCATGAGCTTTGGCAGATCGTGAGAGGGAGGGCAGGAAGGGATGAGCCAGTGCTTGGCTCTTGTGGGCCCTTTCTTATATGCCCAGCATAATGCTGATCACCACTTTGGGGTCAGGAAGGAACTTTCCTCCAAGTCAGATTGGCCCAGGGATCTTGGAGGTTTTTTTGCCTTCCTCTGGGCACGGAGCAGGGGTCCCTGGGGGAATCGTGAGGGCAGTTGTGAATTCCCTGCACTGTTCAGGGGGTTGGACTAGATGACCTTTTAAGATCCCTTCCAGCTCTGTGTTTCTATGCCTCTATGTTACTTGGGCTGGTCTCATGCTACCTATATAGAAGGAATGCCTCCCATGCCTGAACATATTCTGAGGAAGGGATGAGTGGAGGGCTGATTTATTAGCCATGTTTATTTACTAATATTAATAAAGATTAAAATAATCACCTGCTTTGGGAGGGATAAAGGACTTGATGCATGTGTCATAGATGCCCGTCTGCACTTTCATTCAGCAGAGGACTAAATGCAATGACGTTTCATGAGCGCTCTCCAAATTATGGGAAACCAACTCTCTAGAGATTTTTTAACAATGTTGTTATTTTTCTTCCCCAAATATGTTGTTTGCTAGTAAATGTTCTGCAGACAAATCTGTCGACTAAATGCTCATCAGGAACAGAGAGCATGAAGTCCTACTTCTCTGTCAGTCTGCCAAACAGTAGGCATAAGGTGGAGAAGCGTAGTTTCATTATTGACTCATCTTATCTCTAAAAGCCTGTTCCCAATACTTCAGTCCCCCTCCCAATATTTGACTGAGAAACAACTGTGTCTGAGATGGGGGTGGAAAGTGCTGTTAAGTTGCAGTCAGCTGATGGTAACCCTGTAGGGTGTCACAGGCTGGGGTGCCAGTCAAAGGGAGTCCAGAACAAGCCAAGGTCAGGAGCCAAGAAGACAATGCAAAGTCCAAAAAGCCAAGCCGGGGTCAGGAGCCAGGAACACAGAGCCAAGTCCAAAGCCAGGAGGTCCAAAGGTCTAGATGCAAGAGCCGAGCTGGAGTGGATGCTAGCAGAACAAAGCTATCTTGCTGCTTCCACGAAGGGTACTGCCCAGAGTGTGGAGTTAGATGCTGCTACCAGTTAGCCAGCTGCATGATTGCCCAGGCTTCTGTTAGAACTCTGGGCTGGCTGAGTGTCTCCCTTGTAGCCTGGCCTCTCTTCGCCTGCTTGCTAAGTTTTGCTGCAGTTGCTCCCTTAAATGAGTCACACGTGGGGGTGAGTCAGGAGGACTTTCAGCTTGCAGTTCTTCCTTCTTATCTGGCCCAGGTATGAAGACTGCTGTTACAGACCCTTGCCAGCTATCCTCCTCTGCTGCTTCAGAGGGGCCAGCTGTGGTTTCTACAGGCTCTGTCAGCTCATCCTCATGACATAGGATTTTCATCACAAAAGATGAACACGGGTGGCTTTCCATTGCCTGCCTCTGCATAGTGACCTTGGACTTCCTTGGCAGTCTCCCGTCCATGTGCTAACCAGGGCCAAACCTACTTAGCTTCTGAGGTCTGAGGAGACCAGGTGAGCCTGGGCCATCCAGGTCAGGGTATGGCTGACATATCCAGGCATCACTCTTAAAACGTTGAATGGTGGTGGAAAGTGCAATCAGGCTTCAGCTGGTTTATAGCAATCCTGTGGGGTTTTCAAGGTGGTTTGCCATTGCTTGCCTCTGCATGGCCTTGGTGATCTCCCTTCCAAATGCTAAGCAGAGCCGACCCTGCTTAGCTTCCAAGATCTGATGGGATCAGGCTAGCCTGGCTCATCCAGGTCAGGGCAAGGATGTCAAATGCATCTTCCCCAAATCCCTAGGCCCCTCATTTGTCCACCGTATGCTACGTCATATAGAACCATGGATGTTAATATGTCTCTTTGGATTGTGCTAGAGAAAAGAGTCGATTCAATAAAAAGAACACCTATAAATAGATCTGTTAGTGTGCATGATAATGCAAACACTTAATGCATTTCTGTGGATGGTGTTAAATGGAGATACGGAGAGCGGATTGCAGGCACTTGATTGGCTTTGCATCGAGTGCTTTCAAAGGCTCTGGGGCCAGAGGGCTTGTCATCCAGCATAACTTAACATGCATCAGTAGAGCTGCCTGGAATGAACAAATATCATGGAAATACATTGAAAACGAGAAGCCGGCTGAACTTGCCGAAACCAGACATACGGAGGAAATTACTTGGGGTCAATTGAATGCCCCCTTGGCAGGATAAAAATGATATAACGGGACCTCTCTCAAGCATGGACCACAGCTGAAGGAGAATGAATGTGTCTCATATGCAAAGATGTCACATTTGTTATGTTGGCTGCACAATATCATCTCTGAGTGCCACGAACGCTGAACAAGACCTGGTTTCCAGATAATGTTTTTCAGCCACAGGGAATATTCCTGTAGCTAGAGACAAATGGAAATGTAGTCTTGAAAAGGATCATAGATGTCAGAACCAAGTGACAACATCTGCAGCCCCATACAAGGCTCCTGTTGGTGGTATCCACCACTTCAGATGTGGGAAAGATAAATCAGTACGGATGTTCTGGACTGTGTCCTGTGTGTGATCAGGGTGTGGATTGTTTGCCTGTTTGGATACATCCCAAACTAATTCTGAAATTCAAGAATTACCCCCCTCCCCAAAATCCCTGTCTTAGCATGGACTTGGATTTTACACTGAGGACTGGCACCAAGATCTTTCCCACCCCACTTCTTTGTAGTGGTAGAAAGTGCCACCAGGTTGCAGCTAATATATAGTGACCCTAGGACTTTCAAAGCCATTGCCATTTCCTTCTAGATTTTGTTTTATACAAAATTTGAGTGGCATCTCTAATTGAAAGGGGGGGAAATTATCCTCAGGTCCAGAAGATGCCAATTTACATTCAAACAGATCCAAACTATGGCTGTGGTCTGACTTATTATGAATCCACAGTTCTTTTAAAAAGGAGAGAGCGAAAGAAAAAGAAAAGAAAAAGGGTACGGTACGGCTTGCTATCCATAGCTGAAAGAACGGCCTAAGAGGTTGCAATTTATCCTTTGACTGTGTCGCAGAATGTCACCTAAGAAGAAAATAGCAGAACGTACTGTACTATAGCTCAGGTAGGAGCACTCCAGGATGGACCGGGGCGCGAGGAGGCTTTTGGCGAGGCGGACCGTATTTACCCCACAGGAGCTCAGGAGGAGGGCTTGTCTCTTGCCCGGGTCAGAGACGTCGTTGTAGTCGAGATGGCAGGTTAACTGGTCTGTCCACGAGTCCCAAAGCTCGGGATGGGCAGGATCGAAGATCTCCAAACTCCCCCGAGCGGAGACCATGGCGTCGCAGGAGCGATGAGCGGGGTTCCTTGGTGCGCGGTGCGGCGCTCCTGGAGAGCGATGCGGGGCGCGTCTTCGCGGGACCGGAGCTCGGTGCTACGCTGTGAGGCGACCCTGATCCGACTCAGCGGGATCCCATCATCGTCGCCACTGAAAAGTACTGGGTTCGCCGCATGGAAGACTCGGACGACGACATGTAGTTGCACACATTTATTCGTACTTAACATAAAGACACACAACGGCCCTGCAAGGCCAACTATATACACCCCCGGCCCAGTGCCTCCCACTCCCATTGGAGGGTTTGAATTTCCCACCAATAAGCCTATTGGTCGACAATGGGGGGAACTAGGCTCCGAGGTCCCTATTGTTCTGTGGAGCCAAGCTCCTTCCTTTCCTGCGGGCTCGTTGTGGAGGCCCGCGTACATAACAGAAAGTGCCATCAGGTTGCAGCTAATATATAGTGACCCTAGGACTTTCAAAGCCATTGCCATTTTCTTCTAGATTTTGTTTTATACAACATTTGAGTGGCATCTCTAATTGAAAGGGGGGGAAATTATCCTCAGGTCCAGAAGATGCCAATTTACATTCAAACAGATCCAAACTATGGCTGTGGTCTGACTTATTATGAATCCACAGTTCTTTTAAAAAGGAGAGAGCGAAAGAAAAAGAAAAGAAAAAGGGTACGGTACGGCTTGCTATCCATAGCTGAAAGAACGGCCTAAGAGGTTGCAATTTATCCTTTGACTGTGTCGCAGAATGTCACCTAAGAAGAAAATAGCAGAACGTACTGTACTATAGCTCAGTCTGTCATGAAGATGAACAATTCAGAGGTAAATGTCACTTGATCCCAGCATCTGAAGTGTTTTGCTGAGACTGTGAAGTAAGCTGACAGGCCAAATTGCCTCTGTTGCAGATCCCTGACAGAATTCCAGCCATGATGAACAACAGGCACCGGGGTGAACACAGATGCGACGGCCCCAAGAAGTAACTAACAAAGGAAGGAATTAGAAAATGAAGATTTCATGGTAGAGGGAAAAGAAAGAAAATGAAAACATATCACTCTGAAGAGAATGGGGATGAGTTCATCTCACGATAGTTTCAGTGGGTAGCCATTTTGGTCTGTGGTAGAACAGCTAGATTCTAGTCCAGGAGCACCCTAAACACCAACAAGATTTTCAGGGTATAAGTATCAAAGCTCTGATGAAGGGAGTTTTGACTCTTGAGAACTCATAACCCCAAAATCTTGTTGGTCTCTAATGTGCTACTGGACTTGAATTGATCTGTTTAACTTTATTACGTAGGGCACAGCCAGTTGACAAATGCATGGGTTTATTTGAATCCCATTGACAGTTGGGCAAATGAGACATAACTAAAACAGTCAGAAATGGGAGAAGGGGGGGAATGAAGTGCTCCATCAGGAGCCATCGCTCAGATTCTCACCCTTAGACTGCTAAGAAGAGGAGAGACCTGGCCTGTGATTCCCCCCTCGTGGAAGGCAGAAGACTTGAAACACAGATACAGGGTAGTTTTTTGTTTGTTTGTTTTTAATAAAACAAAAGTAATTGTTGGATACCAGGTGTTAAGTCGCTCGCTTAACAAAGAAGTCGGAGAGTGATTCAGCAAAAACACAGCTTTATTCTTCAACTCGAACACAACTCCAACACAGATCAACATCTGATAGCCAGAACAGCCTTTACATTGCAGCTGTCCTGCTTTTAAACATTCCCGGCTAATATAGCCACACCCACTGTACAAAATACCAACCAATAAGGTTCTTCGTATAAGGACCAATCACGGACGTTCCTGCTCAGGGAGCTTGCTGTGAAGTGATTGGCTTGTTACTTCCTGGGCTAGCGATACGATTGGATGTATTTGGATCCTAGCCCAGGATGAAGCTTAACATTGCTTTTCAATGAGATGTTTCACATACATTCTGCATTCCATGGCAGCTTTGGAATGCACTACACCAGGTAACCTGTGTTGGATACCAGGTAACCCATCCACTTAAAGCAACTTAAAAGACCTGGTGATTTTAACAGGACATATGAATGGTGGTGGTGGGAAGTGCTGTCAAGTCACAGTGGACTTCTGGCAATCCCATAAGGTGTTCACAGCAAGAGATGTTCAGAGGTGGTCTGCCATTGCCTGACTCCGTGTCACAATCCTGGGCTGCCTTGGTGGTCCACCATCCCAGTACTAACCAGGGCCAACTCATGCTAGGCCAGGCTATCCGGGGCAGGGCAATGCTGTCAAATCACAACCTACTCATGGCAACCCCAGGCCCACGGGGTTCTCAAGGCAGGAACAAGAGGTGAACAGGATTGATTTGGCGGTGCCTGCATAGCAACCCTGGACTTGCTTGGTGATCTCCCGTTCAAACCCTCACCAGAGCCAACCTTGCTTACCTTCTGATGTGGGGCTAGCCTGGGCCATCCTGGCTTATTTTCAGACTTCATAAAACTGAGGAGGGGACAAGCTCTGTGGCAGGACTCTGTATATGTACATAAGATCACAGGTTGAATTATCTGGGACCTTTAGGGTTTATTTATTTATTTAAAAAGACTTCTGAGAAGAGAGCTGTGACAGACCTCTTTTAGAGCTATTACCAGACAAACCAAAGTTTTGGTAAATGATCTGGAACCTCCCTGTATAGAGCAAGTATATCTGAATACCAGAAGGTGAGGCAAATAAAAGCCTGTTGTCATCTTCCCTTTATTGTAAACATCTAGGAACAACTGGCCACCTAGTTGCTGTTTGAAACAGATGTGACAAGGCAATTCTTCACGGTCTTCGAGAAGCGAATTGAGAATGGCAGTGTGAGGAGTGTTTACAAGACAAGCACTGCCCACCAAAATCGAGTGACGCTGAAATCAGCCTGTAAAATATCGGGTCTGTGAATAAAACCCATTTTGGCCAGATTGCTGCTTCATCTTGATGGATTCTATGGCTCTTTGTCACACTCGTCTTATTTATTTTTTTGAAACCCCCCCCCCCCCCGAGCAACAGGCTGCGCTTCTTACATTGCCACAACATATTCACATTCACAGAATTACAAGATTAGTGATTTGGGATGGAGGAGTCTCTTCTCTGGGGCATCCGCAGCAGGATTGATTTCATTATCTCCATGGAAGAAAACTGATCTCAAGGCCTTATTCGGAATACAGCTCAATCGAAAGGGAGTCTGCCTCACTTGACAATTTCTCCAGTGGCTCGGATGTCATCGTTCAGACTTTTCTTAAAGTCTTTTTTATAAAATTTACATCTTCCTTCTGCTTTTTAAGGCTGGGAATTCTTGTTCTGTCCTTACCAACTAAGGGAATAATTGGCGCCTTTTGTCTTTAAAAGAGCCATTCACAGATTTCAGGACATCTCTGTCATTTTTCAGGTTTCTCTGCCCTGAGTATTCCCCTTTTCAACACTTCTAATACCAGCTCTCGCTCTCTCGCTCTCTCTCAAATAATGCTCTGGTGCCAGGCTAGGCCTTCTTTCCCTAAACTCCCCCTTCCTGTTGTAACTAAAATCAGATGTTGGTTTGCCACTTAACTGGATCTGGTGGAGGACTTCTCAGTTTGGTGTGGTGGTTAAGAGTATGGACTCTAATCAGGGAGAACTGGGTTTAATTCCCCACTCTTCCACATGCAGCTGCTGGTGTGCCCTTGGGTCAGTCACAAGTTCTTTCAGAGCTGTTCTCTCAAGGGCAGTTCTCGAAAGAGCTCTCTCAGCCCGACCTACCTTACAGGGTGTTTGTTGTGTGGAGGGGAAGGGAAAGGGATTGTCAGCTGCTCTGAGACTCCTTTGGGTAGTGAAGGGTGGGGTATAAATCCAATCTCTTCTCTTCATCTTCTTCTAATGGTCCCTGTCCCCCACCCTTGCTCAATGGAGTGGCAAAGAAGAAATGGGAGGATGGTGTTGATCAATGCCTGACCTGACTTCCTGCCTGAGAACAGGAAGTAACATCATGATGTTCTAGGAAGATTTTTTAAAAAATCTCTAGGGTAAAACCATAGAGGGTTTTTTAAAAAATTCCTAAAGTGATGACACAATTTCCTGTTCTGAAACAAGGTAGAGATTTCTCAGAAGTCTCCCCCTCAATGCTGCTGGGGATTGCCAGCCAAGGCCTGGCAGCGATAGTTGGCTTGCCAGTGTAGCTAAACCAGGGATGCTACAAATGACCAGAAGGCCCCAAGGGGGTCCATGGAAGATAAGAAGGCTCCACAGGGCTTAAACTCACATCCCAGAAAGACTGGTACAATTGCCTTGCTCCACAGTTTAGCAGCCAAACCATTTGGCAGAATGTTCCACAAATGATCCCTTCTGATATAGCCACCTTTTGACTAGGCTATGAACTTCCTGGGGCTGGTTAAAAGGGGAGAAGCCCCACTTTCACACTGAACATTAAACCAATAGGATGCCTTGGCACAAGATTTCCAGGGTCAAAACGTTTGAGTGTCAAAGCTACCATCATCAGTGGCCGTTTGCAACAGTAGCCAAGCTAACAACACAATGGAACCAACCAACAATGGAACAAACAATGAAGGCAGCATCAACCATTGCCTCCCACCCTTCACAGGCAAAATAGCCCTTCCCCAACTCAACATCAGTCAAACAGCTTTTCCACCATCGGATGAATCCACCGTCAATCCATTGAAGGCTCAGCCTGTGACTTCCTTTCAAAGCTCCACCATGATTCAGCACAATCGCCCAATTGTAGTCTTTGCTTCTGTACTGATTTCCCTCCTTTCTACCTTTTGGAGATCTCATTAAAGACCGGCTATTGTGTTCCAGAAGTCAGTAATGAAGTCTTTCAATCAAAGCAAGAGTTACAACAGCCACGCTCATGACAAAATACTCTCTTGGGGAACTCCCTCGACACTCCTTCCTACTTGACATGGAGCTATTCTTAATTGCTTCCCATGTTTGAACTTGCAGTCAAATAGCTACCCAGTACATAGGAGACATGCTCTCTTTTAATCCACCTTTCTTCCATCTCTTTTGTGCACTGAGCTGCATGAAAAGCCCCATCAAAGCCAAGATACACTTCTTTAAATATACAGCTTGGCCTTGACATATAAAAGAGTAAGACTTTTGCAACATTTCCCTTGTTTTTCTGGTTAATTTCTTTTAAATGAAATGGAGAAAATGGGCCCAACACATCTAACATATTTGTATTATTTATTTCAAATGTGTACATTCCAAATTTCGGCCTACACATTCTTGAACATAGCTTTATTTATTTGTTCTGCCCCCTTTCCACCCAGCTTAGGGTCCCCGAGGCAGTGAACCATCAAAATATTAAAACAGCAATTAACAAGGCACTTAGGAAGGAGGGCCAATGAGAGAATGCCAAACAAAACAGAAATGCCATCTGAACGCAACCCCAATGTTTGTTTTGAACAGGCAGGACAACGCAGTGGTCCACTAAACCACCCACCACCAAGTGATGGATCTAGAAATTCTTCACATAGGTCTTACAGTGTGTGAGATCCACCAGTGTGCTTCCATATGTATTTTATCATCTGTCAGCATGGTTAAGGCATCTGCAATCTGAATTCTAAGTGCACTAGCACTGTTACTGATTGGAGTTTAATTAGATTCAGGAGGGACAAAAAGAATATATGTCTCTTTTCACTAATTAAATTGTAGAACAACGTTTGAGTCCATTGGCACCTTTAAGGCCTTCGGTTGAGGCAGCGGACGTCAGTTTGGTGTAGTGGTTAAGTGTGTGGACTCTAATCTGGGAGAACCAGGTTTGATTCCCCACTCCTCCGCTTGCACCTGCTGATGTGACCTTGGGTCAGTCGCAAGCTCTGGCACAGCTGTCCTTGAAAAAGAGCAGTTTGTGTCAGAGTTCTCACAGCCCCGCCTACCTCACAGGGCTTCTGTTGTGGGGAGGGGAAGGGAAAGGAGTTTGTAAGCCGCTCTGAGACTCCAAGTGAAGGGCGGGGTATAAATCCAATCTCTCCTCTCTCTCCTCCTCCTCTATGGCCTCCCTGTGGTGGTGATCACCCACCCAACTATCAACCCAAATAATATGCCAGGGAACCTCCACAGCCAGCTGATTTGTTAGAACTGTGACTGTGTTTTAATATTCATTATTTCAATTTGTTTAATTTTAATTTTATTTATTGTATGTTTTATAATCTTACCTGCCCTGAGCCCGCTTGCGGGATGGGCGGGCTATAAATACAAATAATAAACAAACAAACAAACAAACAAACCACAGTATAAGCCTTCGTGTGCAAGCATATACTATGAATAAAACTGTTGTGTTTTTTGGCCTTAAAAGGTGCCACTGCTTCAGACCAACATGGCTGCCCTGCCTGAATCAAATTAAATTGTGACATTCACAGCCACTCGTTGTACTGATATCCGAGAGCAAGGTGGTGGAAAGTGCCATCGAGTTGCAGCCAACTTAGGGTGACCCCGTAGGGTTTTCAAGGCGGGGGATGTCCAGAGATGGTTTGCCATTGCCTGCCAAAGTGCAGCAACCCTGGACTTCCTTGGTGGCCTCCCATCCAAATGCTAACATGACTGACTGCTTAGCTTCCAAGATCTGATGAGAATGGATTCGTTTGGGGTATCCGGCTCAGGGTGACAGGGACATAGATAGCCTTAAGAGGAGATCAGATGTACTCATTGAGGCTAGGTTCATCCATGGCTACTAGAGTCTAAAGGAAACTTCCATAGTCATAGGTAGCACACCTCTGGATACCAGTGCTGGAAGGCAAAACCAGGAGAAGGTCTTGGCCTTTGTTTGTTGGTCAACCAGCACAACTGATTAGCCATCGTGTGTCGGGATGCTGGACTAGATGAACTACTGGTCTTATATAGTAGGATTCTTCTTACATTCTTATGACACAAGGAATCTTTTCTAGGGGTGTGGGGTAGCTGAGGCAATCCATTTTCTGCTAGCCTCACCCTCCTCATCTCGGTTCTGGAGATAATATTATTGTCCTCCCTCTCTGGCTTATTGTAAAGATAACCCTGTAGGATTTTCAAGGTAAGAGACATTCAGAGATGGTTTGCCATTGCCTGCCTCTACATAGCAACCCTGTTATATTCCTTGGTGGTCTCCCTTCCAAATACTGAGCCGGGGCGACCCTGCTTAGCTTCCGAGATCCAGTGAGATTGTGCTAGCCTGAGATATCCAGGTCAGGGAGAATTTATTTAACCTGATACAATTCATGAATTTACCAAATATGTGGAGATCCACTCGGTCAACTGTGGTAGAAAGTTATGCAAAGGAAGAAAATAGCACCCAAACTCTTAATTAACCTCTCTGATACTTACCCTATCAAATTCATGAAGAAGTTTCTTCATAAAAGCAATCTCTCTCTGTATCTAAGCTTTGCATTTTTAATAATTGCCAAATTACCTAATCAGTCAAGTTAATCAATCTGCCTGATTTTTGGTGGGCTGGGGAACCAAAGATCAGATTGTAAAAGCAAAGGCTGGGGAACCAAAGATCAGACTTCTGTTTCTCTCCTGAACATGCTGTCTACGAATGGCATTGACATTTGCCGATCTTTTGGTACTGTTAGGGGCTCCTCAACGGCTCGGCCCTGCATGAGAATTCATTGCCCCCTGAACAAGTCACAACCTCTGCGATAGCATCAGCTAAAAGTGCATTTCACTAAGGGAGTTCCTTTTTATAAAAATAAATGGTTTGTTTCCTTCGAAAAGAGACCTTATTGACAGAGCCTAAAACATGCTAAATGAACAGCTGGCTCTGGAAGCGCCACTTTCCTAATTTAAAATCATTACTGTACTCAAGCAGTTGCGTGGAGAAATGTACCTATTAGATTTATTTTCTTTGTTTGTTTGTTTAAGTGGAGTATATGGTTCTTGCTAATTTTAGACGTATTCGGAATGATCAGTTAAGCATCCTCATAGATTCTTGGGTTACAACTTGATAGGACTGGTGGCTTTCCTGTTTCATTTTACTTCCACAATGATAGGTCTGCTTGCATTTTATACTGGTCAGAAAAGATCATGGTCCCTTGCCTAACCTGCCCCACAGGATCATGGTGAGGCTACGTTATGGTCGGGGGTGGGGGGGGGTCATGAACACTGACAAGCACCTTGGAAGAAGGACAAGATGAAAAAAAAACATGGATAGAGATTATATATAAAAAAGGGATAAGGAGACTGTAGCCAGAGGTGCTGCCTTACTATAGGGTAGCCCCAAAAGCAGGGGCACCCCACTCCTGAGCAATGCTCCCTCTAAGCTGTGGAGTCCTGTGAGCAAAAATTCTACCTTGTGAGCTCCTGGCATTAAAGTTGTGAGCGAGCGATTTGACTGCTGCATAAATTAGTTTGCTCTGGAGGCACCCTTCTTGAACTGAGACAAAAATGTGTGAGCCAGAGGCTAAAAGAACTCTGAGCTAGCTCACACTAACTCAGCTTAGAGGGAACACTTCTCCTGACCTGAACCCGAAGCCCACAAAAGTCAGGCCAAAGGAAAGCTCTGGGAGGAGGATCTCCATTTCCAGATTTTCATACAAGGCAGCCCTCAGAGAAAACCTCACAGGACATGGCCTCAACTTTTGTGTGTCTGCCACTGATGCCAACTGGCAGTTCACCCCTAAACCTTTGATTTGGGCCATAATCTCATCTCCATGGACTCCTAAACATCTGGACAGGTTGTATTATCCCATACCTGAACCCTTTATTTGCTATCAATCACCTCTGCTTTCTTAGTTCTGTATTGCTTGCTCTTTCTGAATGCTTAGTGTGCTTGTGATTAGGGAAATTCTTTTAAAAATATTTAATTTACTCTTCAAATTTGAAGTCTTCCTACTGTGCCAGACCTTAGTATAGATGTGGTGTGTGGTCCCTGTACCCCTCTGGTCCCCCCTGCCACATAGATAATTTCCCTAAACAACAAGGCAGGCTTTTGGTGGTAACAAGATGTGGCAAGATCTTCTGGTATCTGGAAGAAACAGGCCCATGTGGAGTGGGGCCAGAACTCTCAATGATCTGGGGCCATCTTGGTAACAACCTAGGTGATGCTGAACTACAGAAATTTACATTCAAGAGCCTTTTCTAAGACTGATGGATTACTATACTTTTCAAGCTCACTGACAGGCACTGTTTAGCAGAACCATCTTTGATATTATTGATGGCAAAGCCCTGAGGGTGCTAAGGTTCTTTGACTTGTGTGGCTAGCCAATACACCACACAGTGAGACAGACAATTCCAGGCAGTAAAGGGTAGGAAAAAAGTTTTATTCAAATAAGGGACACCATACAGCCAAAAATTCTGCTCAGATGTCCAGTGAGTAATAGCAGGGTTCTGACTTCTATATTCTTCTTGCTCCTCCCAACTTTACATCATTGTTGACATCATTTGCACATGCTCAGTTTGGTTTTCTTTGTTTGACAAACAAGAGCCTTACAATGCAGGTGTTCATCTCATTAAAAATGATGAATGCATCTTTGGCCATTCTCCCAGACTTGATTCACCTTTGAATGAACTTTTCAGGCCAAGTTCATTCTTAGTACAAATCTATCAGTTTTGTTACAAAAATGGTTCCTTTATATTGATACACATATATAAGTGTACAACAGCATTCTTAATATAATTTTATGGGTTATTTCTACTAAAAATATATGAAGGATACATTGAATTATGGAAAAATATAAAATTACAGCACTATTTTAGAAATTAAACTCTTTATATGCACTTTTTAATGTTGCAAAGTGGCCTATGGCATAAAGCTTTTGTAGATACATTGAATCCACCTATTATTCTTCATCTTAATCCATCAGAAGATTTTTATTGAATTTTATAAAGCTTTTTAAAATCTAAATTAAAACTTCTAGTATTGTAAAATATGCTGTTTTACTTTGGCCAGTAGGAGTCCTTCTCGTATAACATAATGTCTTCATTTTTAATTGGTCTTTTAATTAGACTTTTTAATTGACAGGTGTCCATGATTGAGCTCTGTTGCTTCATAAACTGGCTAGCCATTTCCCCAGTTTCTGCTTGTTAGCAGTTTGCTAGTCTTAAGCACAGTTCCTTATTAGAGAATTAAGAATTCAACTAGTTTTCTCTTTTTTATAAGCATTCAGAAATATTTTATACCATAAGCTTTCATTCTCAGCCATAAACAAAATATAAAAATTGTGTTTTAACTTCTAGAAACACATAAGAAAAGGGTTTTTCAGGTTTAAATCTCTTTTTACAGAAAATATAATTGTACTTAACTCAGTTAATCATCTTGACATCTTCTCTAACCAATTATAAAATTATTTTTCACTGTGCATCACCAGCTCAGTTAATTAAAAGTATAGCTATTTCTCTAAGCAAGGAAATGAACAGTCCTTAAAATAATAAGCTGTTAAAAGGCGAGTACATTTTTATAGATTGCTTTTTCCACTAATTCAATATTTAAAGCATTTTAAACTGAAAGGAAATTTTAGTATGATTTTTCCTTATAGCTAAAGCTACCTGAAAGATCATAATGAACTTCTGAATTTAGGCCCTGATCACACGCACAAGTAGCCATGTGAGAGGGACAAATGCCGGGCAGATTATACGGACACGATCACATGGAAACACCTGGCAAGCATGGCGCACCCATCTCCAACCCGAAGCATACTGCTGAAGATTCGGAGTTAAAAAGTACCTGGGAAAGTCTTCTATCAAATGGGTTGCGACGGGCCACTGACAGACTTCCTTCATGTGATCGCTCCAGCGTGCTCCTCTTGCCTCATTGGAGCATGCCAGAAACACCCGCCAATGGGAAAAAATCCACTTCACCGCTGTCGCGTCAGATTACATAATGGTGGGGTAAATTGTGGTGGCGCAAAGAGTCACACCTCCATCCCACGCTATCTGGCCTGTGTGACCGGGACCTTAGTTCTGTTTGAAGCAGAGAGTTTGGTCATAAATATCCACTGTGACAGGTCATTATTGTGGCAAACCATACTATTCCAATTAAAAAATTGACATAAGAACACCTGCTTTCATTAGGGAATTTCTCTTCTGTCAATTAAATTGAATATAAAACACCTGTTTCTACAATTCTACTTAGTGGTTAACAATTTGCCAACTTTTCCTGGAAAATCCCAAAGACCTCTGAAATACCTGCAATAGTCAATAGACTATCATTTCAACCCTTGAGTTTCCTCTACATTATTGTAAGTGCTTTTTGAGTGCAGATAAAAAAAGTGCTTTCTTTTACATTCAGGTTTTTTAACTTCCCAGTTGCTGGGCCTTTCAGGGAATTCCCTACCCCCAGCCTTAATCTTCTGCCCTTGAGCAGTGTTTTTAAATTTATTTTATTTATATCCAACCTTTCTTCCCAAGGGGGACCCAAAGCAGCTTAAAACACTCTCCTCTTCTCCATTTTATGTTCACAACAACCCTGTGAGGTAGGTTAGGCTGAGAGAGTGTGACTGGCCCAAGGTCACCCAGCAAACTCCCATGGCACACGTGGAGATTTGAACCTAGTCCGACAGTTTTAACCACTACACCATGCCATCTCACCATGCCATGAAAGCCAGCAGGGATGTTGCTAAAACAATTAATTCCATGCCTCTTTTAGTTAATGCCCTGGACCCACCCTAAATTTAACTACTGGGTATGGGTGCATAGGGAAACAGCTTTAAACTGAGGAAGAAGTTTGGTATGGGAGAGAGGGATGAGCTACAATCACCCAGATGTTACCAACCATGGTTTTAGGAAGGAAGCCATCATACACAGCATCTTTTCATTCTTAAAATAGAGTGGCACTGTTGTTAAGTCCCTGTATAAATTGATGGTACAACCTCATTTGGAATACAGTGTGCAATTCTGGTCACCACACCTCAGAAAAGACATAGCATTGGAAAAAGTACAGAAAAGGGCAACTAGGGCCCGGGTCACGGTTTTGGCCCGCAAGAGGGATGGATCGGGGGCGTAGCAAACAGGCGCAATCACACCGCAACATCTGGGAAGCGGCGTGCACCCATCCCCGATCCGTCCCTTCAGGCTGAAAATGCACAGTAAAAAAACTCAGAGGAAATAGTAGGACCAACCTGAAACACCGCAGCAAGCGCAGCCGTGGGATTGCCGGTGCACCCATCTTCAGGAGCATTCGAGGCTCCCGGCCGAACTGCGCATGCGCACACATACGCAGCCGGCTGCCTAGCTCTCCCTTCCGTGATTTCCCCCCGGCATCTGATCATGCCGGGGAGCAACTGCGTGGCAGCTCAGGGGATCTGTCTGATCCCGCCGCTGTGTGTCTCTTTTGGTGCGGCTCTAAAAAGCCACACTTTGGCCATGTCAATTTTCCCCATGTGACTGGGGCCTAGAATGATCAAAGGGTTGGAACACTTTCCCTATGAAAAAAGGTTAAGTAGGAACTCTCAGTCTGGGGCAAGTGATGCTCTGTATTTTTGGTGCTGGGGGGGTGAACACTGGGAAGGCTTCTAGTGTCCTGGCCCCACTGGTGGACCTCCTGATGGCAGCTGGTATTTTTTACCACTGTGTGGCAGAGTGTTGGACTGGATGGGCCATTGGCCTGATCCAGCATTGGCTTCTCTTATGTTCTTATGTTCACTGTGGAACCTCAATGGTTTCTTTTCGGGGTATAATATCCTTAGTGTGGAGAACATGAATGCCTGCCAATTAAAAAACCTCACACTGAGTGAAGTCCAACAGAGGGGACTGAAAAAGAGCACCAATTCTTTAAAAAGCAAGATCACATTCTTTTTTCTTTCTTTCTTTCTTTTTTGCCCCCTGAAGGGGATTTTTTTTATTTGCATTTTCTATAAAGTACAAAAAACTACAACTAAAAATTGAAAGGGGAAAGGAAACTATGCCCTATCACTATAACTGTGGGAAATGTGAAAAGGATAGACTAATACATAGAAACTACTTGATGGGGAAAGGAGACTACTATTCTAAACTATATCATCTATTGGTTTGGGGAAAGGAGAACTAATACATATCACAATCTTATTAGCTAAAAATAAGGGTTATTAACCTAATATTACAAGTTTGGTGTACAATTTGATTCATTACAATATTGCTTTAAGAGTATGCATTTAATAGCTTAGCACAAATTCTGCCTTTAAAAACTATTCTTCTTGTTCTACAGTCTTTTCTTCCTGCGTTTCTTCGTTTTCTTGGGTTTAGCGGTGGCTGCTCCTTTCTCCGATTCTGATGATTCTGGTGATGTGGAAGTAGTGCTTTTTGAATCTTGTGAGTAGGATTCTTCTTCTTCATCTTCTTCTTCCTCCTGATCCGGTTTAGAGTTCTTTTCTTTCTTTTTATATTTTGGATTAAACATTTGATCCATACATTTTTCAGCTTTTGGAACAGAGTAAATTTTGTATTTTTTATCCAAGTAATTGAAACTCAGTCCTTCCGGGAATAACCATCTATATGGTACTCCCTTTTTTTCAGAGTGAGAGTAAGCATCCTGTATGGTTTCCTCTGTTTTCTGACTTCCAAGGGAATGTCTTTTAGTATTTTTATCTCTTCATTCTTAATTTTTAAAGATTTTCCCATTGTAGATTTTAGCACCAGTTCTCTGTTAGATCATTTTGTGAATTTTAGGTAGGTTTCCCCTGGGAGTTTATTCTTTTTTATAAAGTCCGGGTAGATCCTTTAGGCTACATCCATCTCTTTCACAAGGTCTTCCTGTTTATAATCTATTAATGAGGCCAAAGCCTCCACCAAAAGTTCTTTTAAGTCCTCCTTCTTCTCTTCAGGGATCCCATGGAAGTGTAGAACATATGTAGATCTTTCCAGCTGGAGCTGTATTAATGGCGTTTTATCGGAGGATCTTTCCTTCTCTGCTTCATCTACTCTCTTATTAATACTCTCAGTCTGTTTTTCCATTTTTTTCAACGTTTTTTCAGTTACTGAGGTTCTTTTATCCATTTGATTCAGTTGTTTTTGAACACTGTCCAGCTTGGTGTTGAGGTCAGTCATCTGTTCCATTAGGGGGCGCAGTGCATTTGCTAACAGTGAAGAAAAGTCTGTAGTTACTTCCTGGTTCTGGGAAGGAGCCGTTGGTATGTTATTTCCGATCACCAGTTTTTTCTCCGGCGTCCTCCATCCTCTCCCAGCCATAATATCAACAAGAAGTAAGTTTCCCAAAACAAGACAAAAGTTATGTGATTTAAATCCGCTTTGTATATTTTGGCAGTTTATGCCTTCGCTTAACTTCTTATGTGCTTATTTTGGCTTTAAGTCTTTTTATTTTCGATTTAAAACCGCTTTTAATTTTTTTTCAAAAAAAGAGGGGAGAATACTTAGTCCCTCTCCCTCCACGCTTCAAACTTAGGCACTTCCAATTACTGCTAAGGTCCATTTGCTTTTTCACTTGAGCTTTGCTTACAACACAGTTCAGAGATCTGGAGATCTTTTAGAAGCATGTTAAAGTTTTAATCGTGGTTGCTTGCTCCGGCAGTCATCTCTAAGTGCCATATTGGTTCCCAGCAACAGTACCTTTCAGGTATAAGGTGAGCCTCACTTCCTTGGCCGTCGCCTTGCAAGAGGCTCTCCTCAGCTCCCCAGGCTGAGGGTCTCCTACAGAAACTCTGAGGAGGTCTGGGACGAACTCAGACACCTCTCGTCAGCTGGGTCTCGGCGCGTCCCCATCAGAACGAGACGGGACCCGTCAGAGCTGTGAAATGCTTCAAGATCACATTCTGAAGTCTCCCTGTATGGACTCTTTGCTTAGCCAAATGAAGCTGAACTCACTGTGCTGCTGAATGTAAGAAGTCCCACACAATCAGAGAAGATCTTGTCAAGTCAAGTCTAGTAGAAGCCACAAGGCTTCTCCTTGAAGAGCGAGAAGTGCAGGCCTCCTTTTTGAGTGAATGGTGACAAACCACATGTTTGAGAGGTACGAAGACAATTTCTGCAACTGAATCAAAGAGTTGCAGAGATGAAAACAACCCCCTACTTCCTGCTTCAGTTGCCTCTTGTACTCAATTGGTTGTGTATGCTCAGCACCCAAAGGGAGAATCTGCCAAAGAAAGTCACCTGTTCTCTGAATGGCTGATAACATCTAACCACAAAGAAGATGTGTTCATGATACTGCAAGAACTCATTGCCAACAAGGATCTTGAGTGGATGAAGTTAGTTTGCACATGAAATTATGAAATGTCCATAATTATGGCTCAGAGTCCTTCAGCCCCATAGCCAGAAATTTTGGGTTGGTGGAGCATGGGGAAATTTTGTGGGGTAGCAGGGGAAAGAGGGGAGGGGGGAGGGGTGGCCACACACCTTCCCTGAATTCCAAGCAGCCATTTCGCCACTTGGAGTTCAGGCGAGGACAGCCCCCGCTTGAAAAACAGCATTTAAAAAGCCTTTGCTGCTTGGAGTTCAGGAAACAAGTATAAAGAAAACAGTTGTGAGAGTCTGAACCACAAATCAAGCAGTCAACAAGACTTGCAAAGAAAATGCTTTCTATGTATTACAGTCTGAAGCATCACAACACAATAAAGACATTCCTACAAATCATAAGAAAATCCTAGTGCAAAGGCAAATCATAAACGTCGTCTCCGGATTATATATTTCACAATTGGATCTTCCTCAGGAAATATTAGAGTAGTACAAAAGTTGTCTTGTTCATAAAGTGTTCTACAACAAGTCATGAAAGATAATACATTCAGACTAGCCATTTACTGATCTCAGTAAATGTTCAGGCTCAAATGTGCTGCTAAGCTTCTAATGGATCCCAGGATTTGTGGGTCAGACTCTCATGATTGTTTTCTTTATACTTGTTCTCTGATTAAGTTGGGTTTGCCAACATTTGTCTTGGGAGTTAAGGGAAGGCATGCAGCCGGCAGCCGCCCCTCTCCCTCACCTCCTGCAGCTGGAGAGCCCTTTAAATCTTGGAGGAGGGGAGGGAGAGGGGCAACTGCAAGATTTCAAGGGCCCTCCAGCTGATGGGCAGGCCACGTGCGCCCACTCAACAGCTGGAGGCCCCTTTTAATGTCACAGGAGGGAGGAGGGGGAGGGGGAGGGGCAGCAGCTGCTGTGGGGCATGCCTCACATTTGAGGGGGTGGAGCCCCAAAATGCCCCACCAGAGCTACAGGCCTGGAGTCCTTGAGTGTGGTTAAGGAACTATCAGATATAACAGCTAGATTTGAGTCCGGTAGCACCTTAGAGACCTTTTCGGGGTATCAGCTTTCAAGAGTCAAAGCTCTCTTTGTCATATATGAGTCTGAACGGAGACCTCTGAGTCCTTCTGTCTTAGTCAGAAGATGGAAGGGTAGGATTGCCAGGTCCTCTCTGGCCACTAGCGGGGGATGGGGGGGTAGGGTTGTCAGATCCAGGTTGGGAAACTCCTGGGGACTTGGAGACGAAACCCGGGGAGGACAGGGACCTCAGTGAGGCACAAGGCCACATCCATTTTCTCCAGGGGAAATGATCTCCATAGTCTGGAGAGGACCTGCAATTCTAGTGTATCCCCAGGTCTCCCCTGGAGGCTGGCATCCATATAGCAGAGGGTGCTGCAGAGAAGGAAGTCAGGATGCAGAGGTGCCATGCACACTGCAGTCAGCTCAATTAGTGCAGAGGATAAATGGTTAGGAGCAGAAACTAGTGTCTGCAGCCACAATATGCCAACATTTTCATGGCTGACCGGGAGCAGTGCTTCCTCTACTCCCATCCATTAACACTCCTCTTGTGCCTGAGATATACTGATTGTTAAGTCATGCGCTTAACAAAGAGTCGGAGAGTGATTTCAGCAAGAATGCGGTTTATTCTTCAGCTCAGTTACTTCTCCGTTACGGTACAACAATTGCCAGCCAGAACCCATCAAAGTATTTACACTGGCTTGTCGATATTTAAACACTCCCGGCTAATGTAGCCACACCCCCTGTACAGATAACAACCTATGAGGTTGAAGATACAATACCCAATCACAAGCGGTCCCGCTTTGCATCGTGATTGGTAGACACTCTCTGGGCTAGGACTCCTATTGGTTACATTAGGATCCTAGCCCAGGCTGAAGCTTAACATAGCATCTTAATGGCACAGTTCACATAGCAGTTATATACATCTCAATACATAACAAATCCCTCCCCCCTAAGCAAAAACATTATGTACAATCATATTCGCTTAGATAGGTGGGCACTCTGCGTATTC
>NW_015159779.1:177641-177758 GCF_001447785.1 Gekko japonicus
AGGGTTTCTAAAATTGAGCTGTTCTGCCAGGCCTTTGGTTGAGGAAGCAGATGTCCAAATATCTTGGCCTCCCCTGTCCACAGCATCAGCCCCAGTGCTAATATTAGCATCTTGCAG
>NW_015159779.1:180953-190939 GCF_001447785.1 Gekko japonicus
GTTACGGTACAACAATCGCCAGCCAGAACCCATCAAAGTATTTACACTGGCTTGTCGATATTTAAACACTTCCGGCTAATGTAGCCACACCCCCTGTACAGATAACAACCTATGAGGTTGAAGATACAATACCCAATCACAAGCGGTCCTGCTTTGCATCGTGATTGGTAGACACTCTCTGGGCTAGGACTCCTATTGGTTACATTAGGATCCTAGCCCAGGCTGAAGCTTAACATTAAGTTTCAATGAGGCGATTCGCATGTCAGTATTTACATTCAAGTCAATACATAACACTGATGACATTTCCATCATTTGGAAACATAGAAAAGAAGCACTAGAGAAATTTCACTGAGTCTTCTGCAACTTCCACCCCACCATCAACCTGACTATGAATCAAACCACACAAGAAGTACTCTTTCTAGACACCACTGTACAGATACATAAATGGAAGCTTAAAAGGCACCTTATACCCAAAGTCCTGTTGATCTCTAAGGTGCTACTGGACTCAAATCCATCTATTCTACTGCAGACCAACACAGCTACCCTCTGAAACAATCAGATTAAAATGACTGATGTGGTTGATGTTCAAATGCCTTGGTGCAGTGGTTAAGAGCAGTGGACTCCAATCTGGAGACCTGGGTTTGATTACCTACTTCTCCACATGAAGACAGCTGGGTGACCTTGGGTCAGTCACAGTTCTCTCATAACTCTCTCAGCTCCCTTTACGTTTTCGTTTCGTTATGACACTGTCATTTATATATGTACTTTAATAATATAATAAAATTTTGATATTTCAAAAGAACTCTCTCAGTCCCTCCTACCTCACAGAATGTCTGTTGTGGGGAGAGGAAGGGAAGCCAACCCTGGCCCCGGTCACACGGGCAGGAAACTGCGGGGGAGAAGCGTGGCTGTTTGCCCTGGGGCAAACTACTGCGCAGTTACTCGATCAGACCTCCTGTGGAGGTCCTGTGGAGGTACCGTGGAGGTTCCATGGCAAGGGAGAGGTGCTGATCACAGGACAAGCCAGCGCGCAATGAAGAAGCGCGCGCCGCGGCAAACTGTTTTTGTTTTGTGTGTACACAACGAATGCGCATGCTCTGTTGGGTGCGTGTGCGCATCCACAGAGACGTGGACAAAAAAACCCCACCTTATTTGCAAGGGGACATGGGCGGGCGCCGGATGCCACCGGAAACGCGATCAGACGCCCGCCCTTGCCCCGCAGTTTCCGGAAACTAGTACCTCCGAGGTACTAGTTTTTTGTCACGCAGTTTCGGCTGGAAGCCTCGGTTGTGCCACGGGAGTGCTACGCTTCCCAGATGTGCTGGTGAGATCGCGCCCGGAAACTCCGCCTGTTTTCCGTCTCACTTGTGTGGCTTCTGTTACATGTGACCGCAGCCCCTGATTAGCTTTGAGCCTCTTTTGGGTAGTAAAGAGCAGGGTATAAAACCATCTCCTCCTCCTCCTCCTTTTCTTTATTACAAGGTGATAATTATGTTGGCCTGAGATCTTCTCAGGCTTGGATTGAATAATTGTCTCTCAACCTACTTACTCGCTGACTCAGCTGTGTTAGTGCCTGCTCTTCTTGACATAGCAGCACAGGTAGGGAAGGAAGAGGACAGAGATTCTATAGTAGCAGTTACCAGGTAAGAAGCTCAACATGGAGGTGATTGGGACTTTTATGGACCCCAGTCCAACAATTGCATGTCAATTTATAACTTCTGTGTGTGTGAGTGATATCCATCAAAATCCTTCCAATTGTGTGTGAATTCAATACTAATCCTAGTTGATCCTAATGGGCTTAGCCAACCGTTACCATTGCAAGATTTAGGGGACCATACTGTTGTTTTTTGTCATCAAGTCACAGTTAACTTGTGGCGACCACGCAGGGTTTTCAAGGCAAGAGACATTCAGAGGTGGTCTGCCATTGCCTGCCTCCATGTCACAACCCTGGTATTCCTTGGTGGTCTCCCATCCAAACACTAGCCAGGGTCAACTTTGCTCATCTCCTGGTGAGATCAGGATAGCCTGGGCTATTCAGGTCAGGAAATTGTGATGCTGCAAAAAGGATTTTTAATCTATAATCTGTTTGAACAAGCTCCAACACTTTAACCTAATATTTTATCCAGCTAACTTGATGGAATTTTGCTTCTTTTAAATTCTAGGACTGGATTGTGGAAGAACTAGGCTATTGGACTTAATGAGTACAATTACATAGTCCATTACAATTACATAGTCCATATCATGGGACAGGCAACAAACTGATCTTTTAATATCTGCCGTCATATCTGGACAAAGTGTTGACTTGAAGATGATCTTCAGAACCATATTCAAAGATTCTCTTGAAATGTAACACTTCCTCCTGAACACAAACAACATTCTAATATATTTTTTTAAAACAATGTGAATCTGCATCTAAGTCATTTGTGGATTTATTGCAGATAATGTCAATGATATATTAGTTGGCCTAATTGAAAGTTGAGTGATATCCATCAAAATCCTTCCAATTATTTTAATGGGATTTAATTTATTCCCTCGTCTGTGTTGTCTGTTCAGAAATAATTCAAAAACATCCAGCTCTTTGGAAAGGTCTCTGTTCTTCCAAGAAGCTTGAAAACTTGGCTCACTGAGTCAACTTCCGCCAACAGCTTAGCAACACCAGATTGTTGAAGCACACTCTGGATGGTGCTTTGCCAGGACAGATTTGTTGGAAATGGAGAAACTGCACTGGTGGAGTGGTTCATAGTTCATAGTTTTATTATTACGGCCTTAAGTCCAACATACAGAGTAAGCATAATATATGAGGGAGAGAGAAAACACAGTCATAATATACAAAAATAGAAGTCTGATTTTAAGAACTTTTAAAATGAGATTCCCGCAATCTAAGAATTAATGCACAGAGTGGTTCAAGAACTGTGGCCTTTAAATCATGGGGTTTTTATGTTGTATAGTGGTGGAAGTTTATTACTAACTTGCAGGAAGTGGAAACACAGGTTCCAGTTTATATGAATCCAAGAGGGAAGAAGAAGAAGAAGAAGAAGAAGAAGAAAAAGAAGAAGAAGAAGAAGAAGAAGAAGAAGAAGAAGAAGAAGAAGAAGAAGAAGAAGAAGAAGAAGAAGAAGAAGAAGAAGAAGAAGTAGTAGTAGTAGTAGTGTTGGATTTCTACCCCACCCTTCACTACCCGAAGGAGTCCTTTCCCATCCCCACAACAGACACTGTGAGGTAGGTAGGGCTGAGATAGCTCTTTGAGAACTGCTCTTGAGAGAACAGCTCTGAGAGAACCTATGAATGATCCACGGTTACACCAGCAGCTGCATGTAAAGGACCCTCGGGCTAGGCCAGGCGTCTCAAACAAGGTGCCCATGGCACACACTGACACTTCTCCTAGCCCCCACCAAGTGTTTTTATGAAGTGAGCCAGACCCTGTGGGGCTTTGCTGACACTTCTCCTAGCCCCCACCAAGTGCTTTTGATTGGCCACTGGATTAACTGCACAGATCTCTAAAAATGTTGCTCAGAGACCCTGTGGGGCTTTGTCCAGCAAGGCTTTTGATTGGCCACTGGATTGACTGCACAGATCTCTAAAAAGGTTGCTCAGGCAGCAGCTGCCACCAGATTACAAGGATCTTCACCTGTGTGACTGAAGATAAAGCTGTGACAGCTGTTTTGTGGTTAGGTTTGCTGTAGCCATTCTGTGGCAGCCATTTTATGACTCCACCCACCACACTGTGTCAGAACTCGAAATGTGTCAGCAGGCTCAAAAAGATTGGAAAGTCCTGGACTAGGTGCTACATGGGGCCCCTCTGAGACCTTCATATGCACACAAAGCTGTTGAATGTGACAATAACAGAAGGACACCCTATGAGCCCAGTCTCTGGACGTTCTACAGATGTGCCTCATGGAATGCCACCTGCATTGGGTGTTGCTGGTCAATATGTGTTCATCTAGGAAAATATGCCAAGCAGACAGTCAGAAAACATCATGGCATTGGTGAGAGAACAGATGTGATCTAAAATCCATGGTGACCGAGGGCTCAAACAGATAAATATAGGGTTGCCATCCCCCCCCGATGGGGGTGGAGTTTTCCCTGCTTTTGGGGGGCCCAATCCGCCACTGCTCAACTGGCGGGCAGGGGAGCCCCGCACCTGAGCAGCCCCATCTGTGCCAATGTGCCTGGCGCGATGGCGTCAACCACAGGGCACGTTGTGTGTGGGGGGAGCAATAGCTGCAGTTTGGGAGCTGCATGCAGCTCATTCACACAGTCAAATTTAATATTAATAAAAAGCAAATGTGCATATTTTCCAATAAAACTGTGTGTGTGATATTTGTCCGTGTCTTGTGGCTCTCAAACATCTGATGTTTATTCTGTGTGGCTCTTACGCTAAGCAAGTTTGGCCACCCCTGTGCTAGAGCATCCCCCCTGCAATGTGCTCTGTGCAATGATGCCACCTACGGGTGATGTCATCGTGGCACGGCCATAAAGTGTGCGTGCTAAAGTCTCCAGCGGGAAAAACAACCCTCCCCCCCCCCCCCCCCCCCGCTGGAACATAGTAAGAACCTGGCAACTCTAGATTTTTGAAAAAAAACATTTGGAGATCAGAAAGCCCTCACATTTCCTAGTCTCCCCGTCACCAACCACTGGAACAGGGGCATTTGGGGGCCTCAGGAGGTTACCAGAAGACCCAGAACTCATTATTCCCTTACCTCCCCTCCTTCTCTGCCATGGCTACAGCACAATCACAGGCCCAAGGAGATGAAGGAAGAGAGAAGGGTGGAGAGAAAGAGAAACCTCCTTATTTCCACAGCCTGGCACTGATTTTTGAGAACTCTGGAGGGGGGGGGGAGAATCTTTTCCAATCATTCTCTGATATTGTTCATTCTTCACTGAACTCTTTCTAATTCAGGTTTGGGAGGAGGTTTGTCCATTTTCTAGGGCTGCCCAGTTGCCCACTGCATACTGTCATCAAGTCAGGGTTGGGAAACTCCTGGTGATTAAATAGGGTTGCCAGGTCCAGGTTGGGAAACTCCTGGAGATTTGAGGGTGCAGCCTGGGGAGGACAGGGACCTCAGTGGGGTACGATGCCACAGAGTCCACCCTCCAAAGCATCCATTTTCTCCATGGGAAGTTATCTCTGTTGTCTGGAGAATAGCTGCAATTCCGGGGGACCCCCCAGTCCCACCTGGAGCTAACAGTGAATTTGCCTCCCCCCTGCAGGCTCCCTGCAATATCGTTGCTTACCTTTTAATCATACCATCGAACCCAGAAACATCCTCTGCTGAGCTCCCATCATCAAACGGTTATGATACAGTATGTTGGCAATTAGAACAAAGATAACTGGAAGAAAGTGGCAGAGAACTAATCCTTACCTCTAATCAATGGCTTTAGTGAGTGAGGAGACGTTAGCGTGGATTTAGAGACATCTGTTGCAAATGTAACATCATATTTCAACTCAGATCCTCAAGCTGTGTTTCATTAAAGCAGGGTTAGCGCAAACCTTCTGGAGGAGAACCAGAACAACTGTTCTTTGACAACTTCGGTTTTGTGGGCTACAGGGGAGCAGCTCCTTACCAACACAAGATTATAGGGCTAAATTGGACTAGAACAACAATTCCCAACCTTTTTGAGCCTGTGGGTACCTTTGTGTCAAACTCTGCTTCATTTGCCATAGTTATGAGGGGAAGGGAAATTCCTGAGGGTCTGTGTGTGCGTGTGGGTATGAGAGTGGCACCATTGTAGCGGCTGTCATAACTCTTCCCAAGACAAGCCTCTCCACGGAGACAAGCTTGAAGCAAACTCTGTGCTAGCCTCGCTGTCGTAGATAATGGGACTGGGAACTTACAGGTGGGCGTAGATGCTAACAGCTTAGGTGGGACAGCTGAATGAGATGTTTGGATGAACCGGGGGGGGGGGCACATTTAAATTGTCTATATTTGTAGCCGTTACCACCAAAAGCCTCAGTTCTGACACGGTACTGCTCTAACCTGGATCATGCTGATATCTCAATAAACAAATCACTGCCAAAGAGACTGTTGTTGGGAGTCTCCTGACCAGGAGTCTGACACTTTGGAGTGCAGACACTGGGTGGTGGGTGGAAACACAAAATGGTGGCCACAAGAGGCAGGGCCAACCACAAAATATCAGGGAGTCATAGCAATAGTGACTGTTTAATGTGTCAGGCTGAAGCTGTTTAACGGGATACCTTTTAAAATGAGTGTATTTTTAGCAAGATGTTCTTGCTCAGATTGTCTTCAGCCATACACCAAAGATCCTTTTTCTGATATACTTTTTTTTTGTATACTTCAGCATCCTGAATGTATCCAGGATTTTTCAAAGAACCCAGGGGGGGGGGGATCCCAGAAACATCCCAGATATATTTGGGGATTTCCAGCAAACCGTGAAAAACAGCCGAGGAGCTGGGCTGGAGCCTATTGCTCCTGCCACACAGCTTTGTCAATTTCCAATTTTATAAGTGTGTCTTCCATAGAATTCTGTTTAGACTTCATTGCCGGCATTTGGAGATCTACTTCTTCTGATTTGGTTTCTAGCTTACTTGTTGTTTTAGCCAGGCCAGAAATTTCTTGTTTATTTTTTGTAATCTGTTTCTTGATCTCTTCAGTTTGGGTGATCATTTGTGGAGCAAAAGAATCTAATTTTGCTTGTATGGGGTCAACAGCTGCTGCCACCACTGTAGTTACAGATGTTGAAACTGCCTCCTGGATCAAATTTTGTAAATCCTTTATGGAAATCTGGGCTACAGGGACTTTCCTCATCCCACTAGCCATGTTTAAGAATTCTATTAACAACAGAGAGTCACTCAGCCCTCCCCTCAGTAACAAACCCCTTATTTTGTTTTGACACAATTATCACTATATTATTATTTGTGTAAACTCCTCAGGCTGTACAGCAAAAACCTTATCAATTATTTACAATACAGAGAGAACAGTTTATATTTAGCAGTTACTATGTGCCTAGACCAAACAATACCAGCTTTAGGCTGCTGTCCCATGGAAGTGACGTTTAAAAAGTACTTTCTTCCTTCTTCTTTCTTCCTGTAGTGATTAAATATCACTATTTGTAATCCATATGGTATGAACAATCCATATAATTGCATTCCAATTGTAATCCAATAAGTGGTCTTCACAAAACGGCAAATAATCCAGTCTATTTATACATACAAGCAAAGGAAAGAAAGTTCTTGATTGGAGAAAGTCACACCAAAACAACAGAAACTGCTTTAAAACTTTATTATATTCCCAGGTATTGTAATCCAAAATGTCATCTTATAAAGTTAGTAAACCTCTTTAAAAGTTAGTTTTCAGGCATCAACCATTTCTTTTACTGGCCTAAAACTTTTTCAGTAGATCTATTCAGAGTCCTCTTCCAAGCCGCTTATAATATGGGGGGGGAGCGGATTTTCCACCCCTCCTTTCCCTTCTAAATCCAAATTTTAAAGTTTAAAGGGCATACAGTCAATAGGAATTCTTCTCAAATCATGCTTCTTTGGTACTCACGGTGATGAAGATCTTCATGAAGTGTTGCATGGATTAAAATAGTCTCCCTCTTGCCCTGGTGATCACAACTCCACACTCATGGCTGCCATTGAGTGCCCTCCCTCGGGTCCTTGCTTCAGGACAATCCAGACTTTACCTGCCTACCTCCGCAAGCAGGGAGTCTAGGTCAAGTCTCCTGCTTGGGCTCCCCTCCGGGAAAGCTCAATGGAGCCCGGAAATCCCAGGACCCCCTAAAAAGACCCAGCAATTTGGCTGCTATATGGAAGCTATTCACGGAGCTCGCCACCACCACCATGCTGCAACCGGAAGTTTTCTTCTCTGTGTATTTTTCCATTCGGGTTTATTGGACCTGGAAAAAAAATCAGGATTTCTGAAAAATCCCAGATCTAAATACTTTATCGATATTGAGATCTGGGTTTTTTCCAGGAATTTCAAAATTCTTTCTGGGTCCAATACTGGCCCAAAACGTTTTCAGTAGATCTATTCAGAGTCCTCTTCTGGGGAGTGGGGGTGGATTTTCCAATACAGACCCAAACAGAAAAAATGGCAGACCCTTAGTGGTGGCAGCTGCTATTGAAACAACAACTTAAAAACCTTCACAGCCAGTCAGAATCCCTGCTGGGCAAAAGCTCCACCTGGCTCCACCTGTTATCTAAAAGCACCTGGAGGGTACCAGTAAAAGTATCAGTGGGTGCCATGTTGGGGAACCCTGGACTAGAAGGTCACCTCTTCATGCCTTCCATGCATACAGGGTCAGACCTGGTTAATACTTGGATGGTAGACCACCATGAAATTCCAAGGTTGCTGTGCATAGGCAGGCAATGGCAAACCACCTCTTTTGCCTTGAGAACTCCATCGGGTCACCTTATATCAGCTGTGACCTGACAGCAAGGGGAAAAAAGGAGGGGGGGGACTAATATACGAAATACTTTGAAAATTAACAGGAAAAAACCACACTGATATACAAATTTGATAAACAAATCCAGAAAATCCTTAGGAAACCTTCCCAACTTGAGCAGCAGCATTTTCTTTTGTAAAGGGCAAATCCCTCCAACAAAGGCCACCTGTCCCAGCATCACTTGGGCATTGTGGCTAAGACAATGCCAATGACTTTGAAAGGCAAGTCTGGCTGTTTGGAGGCAGCCTAGAGATCACCAACAGCATCTCGGCAGTGTTCCGGTGGTTTGTTCAGCTTATTTAAAAGGGGAGAGTATTTCAAGAAGTGTATGTCTTTGCTGAGAAGCTCAAGATCTGACTGACTGATTAGCTGCACTGCTTGTAGTTATTTACTTGATAGACAAGGAGCCGAGCTCTCCCTTTCCACAATGAACTTTCTAATGAGTCCAGACCTGCTGAGTCGTGCCGGGATCAGATAACACTTAAAGATTAGATAGATGCCAGGGGGAGTTTTGCGGAGAAAGGGATGCCAGATGTGATCTAGGTGGTGCTTTTCTCCTAGCCGCACTACCAACATGTGAATTTTTTAGAACTACAAAAAAACTAGCAGGCAAAACACTACCTTGGTTTAGAGCAGACACGAACTGAGACAAAAGACAAGGGGATCCTGTAAAGGCTGAAATCATTTCATAAGAACATAAGAGACGCCAATGTTGGATCAGGCCAAAGGACCTTCCAGTCCAACACTCTGTGTCACACAGTGGCCAAAAATACCAGGTGCCATCAGGAGGCCCAGCAGTGGGGCCAGGACACTAGAAGCCCTCTCACTGTTGCCCCCCAAGCACCATGAATACAGAGCATCACTCACCCCAGACCGAGAGTTCCTACCTACACCTTGTGGCTAATAGCCACTGATGGACCATATGTTTATCCAATTCCCTCTTGAAGCTGTCCATGCTTGTAGCTGCTGCCACCTCCTGTGGCAGTGAATTCCATGTGTTAATCTCTCTTTGGGTGTAGTACTTCCTTTTATCTGTTCTAACCCAACTGCTCAGCAATTTCATGGCGTGCCCACGAGTTCTTTTTTTTTTCCAATCCCCCTAGGGGGAGGTTTTTATTGGGTTTTTTTTACAGACTACAAAACTACAACAGAAAATATAGGGAAGGGAACTACAACTAGGGGAAACAGAAGAGAAACCCACAACTAACTAAAAACCCAAGAGTAGGAGATCAATATCTCAGCTTATCATAATGCTATTTTCAAAAAACAATCAGTAATACAATGAATTTAGTCGGTTATGCTAGATTATTATTATTTAACCATCCCTTTAACTGTTTATAGAGATCCCCAAAGCATCCCCAAGTTATTTCAACATTTTTTTCAGACACACATCAGAGTCCTTCAGCCCTTATTTGTTCTTATCTTTTCTAATCCTCAGTTTATATAGGTCTTTGGGGGCAGCCTCCCCCTTTTCTGAAGGGGAGTCCTCGTCCGAAGTCCCCGAGCCCAACTCACCATCAGATTTGCTTTCTTTTTTCCTTCCCTTTGCCTTCCTCTGGTTCCCCAAGCTGTGTTCACAG
>NW_015159779.1:191816-213173 GCF_001447785.1 Gekko japonicus
GTCCGTGTTCTCTATGCGTTTGGGAGGGACCCCTCTCCCGCTCACTTTCCCGTTGATCTTTAGGGGGCAGCATCTTTTTATATCTTCATGCTCGCTTCAACCCAACTCACAGTTCATTGGCCATTCGGCCACGCTCATCATTTATTTCGCCCAATCTCCAACACTTGTCTTGGTCAGCAGCACTTGTACCATGCGGTCACTCAGTGGCAGGACCTTCGGGGCAGAGGGGCACCTCAATTCTCTGGCATTTGGCCATCGAAGAGGTTGCCCCTCAAAAGCCCCCTGGCTGGGATCCTTTTACCAAGGTTCCGGGGGGGTTATGACCTGTCGGACCCCCTCCCACCCACTGGTGTGCAGTTTACATCTCCGGGTTTGTCCAGGAGATGCATCTGCCTGCGTGTCGCCATAAACCAGAAGCCCGAGTTCTTGTATTGTGAGAAAGGGAGAAAAGTACTTCTTTCTCTACGTGCTCTATCATGCATAATCTTATAACCCTCGATCATGTCCCCCACTCAGCCATCGTTTCTCCAAGCTAAACCTTTCTCCAAGCTTTAACCTTTCTTCATAGGGAAAGTGTTCCAACCCTTTTATCAGTCTAGTTGCCCTTTTCCCAATGCTATAATATCTTTTTTGAGGTATGGTATCCAGGTATCTCATGGGAATCCAGGTCAAGGTATATTAGTCCGTAGACCAGTCCATTTAGTATCTGTAATGGTTTCCCATTCAAATTGCTTAGCAGACTGGGAAGGGCAGTCATGAAGGAGCTAGAGAAGATCCTGAAGTATAAAGATGTGTTGCTGGCTACCAAGATAATTCATGCTATAATATTCTACGTTATTATGTATGGGTGTGGAAATTGAACAGTGAAGGAAAGCTGACAGGAAGAAAGTCAATTGATTTGAATTGTGGTGTTGGAGGAGAGTTTTACAGATACCATGGACATAGGGTTGCCAGCTCTGGGTTGGGAAATACCTGGAGATTTTCGGAGTGGAGTCTAAGGAGGGTGGGGTTTGGGGAGGGGAAGGACTTCAGTGGGGTATAAATGCCATAGAATCCATCTTCCAAAGCAACCATTTTCTCCAGGGGAACTTATCTCTACCACCTGGAGATCAGTTGTAATCCCAGGAGATCTCCAGCCACACCTGGAGATTGGCAACCCTATATGGGCTACCAAAAAAGACAAATAAGTGGGTTCTAGACCAACTCATGGCTGAACTCTCCCCAGGGGCTAAAATGACTAAACTGAGGCTGTGGTACTTTGGTCACATGACAAGACAAGAATCACTGGAAAAGACAATCATGCCAAGAAAGTTAAGGGCAGCAGAAAAAGAGGAAGACACAATCTGAGGTGGATTTACTCCATCAAGGAAGTTGCGGCCCTCACTCTGCAAGACCTGCGAATGGCTGCTAACAATAGGACCTCTTGGAGGTCATTGATTCATAGGGTCGCCATAAGCTAGAAACAACTTGACAGCACTTAACACACACTAAAATGTTGAGCCACTCTGTTGCTACATAAATACTTTAGATAAATGGTTCAGGTGGACAGACCAAGTGGGTAAATCCTTCTCGTTCCCTGATCATATGGTTTTCCAAGGATTTACCCACCAGGTCTGTCCACCTGATCCATGCACCTAACAAGTTACACACAAGGAAGAGAATCATGGCTCCATCCCAGAATGTGTAGTTTTTAGAAAGCAAACAGAATTTGCTTCTGGTGGTGCACTTGCTGGTCTTTACAATTCAGGCCTGACACGCTTGATCTGAAATAAATAACACTCACAGTCCTCTATAACCTTCTATACTTACAGGGAGCTGCTTCCAAAATAATGGCAGAAAGAACTATTGGACACTGGTAGGGACGTCATCAAGTTCTCTAATAAAGTTGGTGCCATCTAGTAGTCAGGACTTCATAGTAAGGGAGCATTTTTGCTCAGTATATTGTATGGCTGGTCCAGAAGACTGTGGCATTGAAGTGAAGAATATTTTTATTTCTTACAACTTGACAACACTCCCCCCCCCCGCCTTTCTGTATTACTGAAAAAGTAACTCATTGTCTATCTGCACCTTCATTAAAATTTAGTAAACTCTCAAAGGGCTGGGTGTGACTCTCTGAGCTACTGATATTTTCTTCCCCATCTTAAGATAAAGTTCTGGTCATTTTTGCTGCCACCTGGTAAATTTCTGTGAGTCCTGGCAGTTGACACCCTAGTAGCATGTGGAACAGGAAGAAATGTCATGAAGATGTTGTCTATCTGCTTTGAGTCCTCCTTCCCCCCACCACATGACCTCCATGGGATCAGAAGTCCCTAGGTGAATGTAATGGCTAGAGTTTCCAATATGGATGCTAGTACATAAGAACATAAGTAAACATAAGTGCAGCCATGTTGGATCCAGCCAATGGCCCATCCAGTCCAATACTTTGTATCACACGGTGGCCAAAACCCAGGGGCCATCAGGAGGTCCACCGGGGGGGGGGGCAGAACACCAGAAACCCTCCCACTGTTGCCCTCCAAGCACTAAGAATACAGAACATCACTACCAGAGACATAGTGTCCTATCTACACCTTGTGGCTAATAGTCATTGATGGACCTCTGCACAATATGTTTATCCAATCCCCTCTTGCCGTCTGTAATTTTAGCCGCCGCCACTTCCTGGGGCAGTGAATTCCACATGTTAACTACTCTTTGGGTGAAGAAGTACCCAAGTACTCTTCCAGGCATCCCTGGGCCAGTGTTCCCTCTAAGCTGAGTTAGTATGAGCTAGCTCACAGTTTTTTAGCCTCCAGCTCACACATTTTTGTCTTAGCTCAGGAAAGACGGCTCCAGAGCAAACTAATTGATGCAGCAGCCAAATTGCTTGCTCACAACTTTAATGCCAGTAGCTCACAAAGCAGAATTTTTGCTCACAAGACTCCACAGCTTAGAGGGAACATTGTGGGCCTGGGCTACAATATCCTCTAGCAGTAACTATTACATCGTACAGCAGAAGAGAAGGACAAAGATATCACAAGTGAAGGAGACTGAGGCAGATGAATGTCACTTGCTCCATTCTAGACTTCTATAATGTTGTTGCATGGAAAAAAATGGAACCAATGAATGATGTCTGAAAGAAATACATGTATTTTAGGGAGAATTCCTAATGGTGAGCAATTCAGAAGTGCCATACCAGTGATGGACAAGCATTCCACCGTTTGGATTTGCAAATAGCAAAGAAATTATCCTTGGACACTTGAAATATTGCTTTCATACTGAGCACCTGGAAGAGATGACAATTGCATTCCAAATGTTTTTTTCACAGGTGTGTTCTTGCACAACTTTCCTACAGCTATTCTAGTCCCCATCTGCCATCAGCCCAAACCATCTGACAGGAAAAACCCTCCACATAAAATTGCCAAAGAAGCGTTTCCTAAGAATGCACAAAATGGTGTTTTGTGTTTTTTTACCATTTGCCTATGTTCAAGAAGTCTAAATTCTTCCTGCTTGTTTTTTTAGTCTAAATTTGGCTGTGTTGTTGGCTTGTTGTCAAATTTTGTTCATTTTGTTATGTTTTATGCTTTTCATTTTTGCCATCATTTTTAACATTTAGTTATCTTCCACATAGTCACCATAGGTGTACCTTGTTGCTCAATTTCGATTTCATCCATTGGGGAAAAAAATCCATGTGTCTCCAGTACTCCAGTCTTAGGAGGAAGAGTATGCTACCAAGGGATTCTCTTCTAACAGTTAAGATCCACTGATTAATCAGCAACCATTTTCTGAGTAATAAGTTTAAGAAAGGAACAGTCAGCCAACAGCATTTCAGGTTAGGAACAAAGCTCCTTTTTTATTCTCAAAACTTGGCCAACATACACTAAGTGTACACTTGGTGTAAGTTTTCATGTACATGCACAGTTCTTTAGATACATTGAAACAAACTTCCTCAAGCCCTACACACAGGTAGAGAGAGGGTGGTGAGAGTTAGTTGCCAGGAAGGACTAGTTAGAGTCAAGGTGCATAAGTAGCTAAACAATAAGAATAGCTAAGATTGGATTAAAGTAGTTGGTAAGACCAGTGAATAGCAGCAAATTAGCATACAAATAAAAGAGTTGTAAACAATTGTGAAAAAGATGAAGATGGGCAGTTGTGTTAGTTTGTAGAAAAGAGTACGCATCCAGGAGCACCCTGAAGACTAACCAGATTTGTGGCAGGGGATGAGCTTTCATGAGTCACTGCTCACTTCTTCAGATACAGATGTGAGAACTAAGTTTGAGTGCAGTGATACCAAGGAGGAATTTCACATTACCCTTTGTAACCCGTTTTGAAGCCGTTTTTGATCCGTCATGGAGTAAACCAGTATAGGGCTGCCATTTCACACATGGCTTTCCCCTTCCGGTAAAGAGGATCTGAAGCGGTTTGCCATTTCAGACTGCACTGCTTTTCCCCCGCCGTTTTTCACCCGTGCGGGCTATCTCCGGCTTTTTTGGGGGGGGGGGAACGTTCACTTTATAGCGCTATAACAAAACACTCCAGGCATTCCAATGGGGTTGATATAAGGCTGTTGTGTTATACCATTATAGCGCTATAATGCTATAAAGTGAATGCTCATTAAAAAAAAGCCGGAGATCACCCGCGCGGGCGAAAAACAGCAGGGAAAAGTGCATCGGAATCGGGAGAGGAAACTGAAGACTACTTGGAAGCAGTTGACAGGTAAAACGCCTCAGCCCCATTTCCTAAATGGGACAGAACCGTTTGTGTCTGAAATTACAAATATATTCCGGTAGGGAACCGGTTCTAAAATGGTTCTGTCTGAAATGACAGACCAGAAACCGTTTGGGAACCGTTCCTCTTCCAGATTATATCGTCTGTCTGAAATTCCTCACCTTTAAGACCAACAAAGTTTAATTCTGGATATAAGCGAGAACTGAGTGACTCAGCATGTGTAGATACACACTTCTTCAGATACATTAAAACAGACTTCCTCAGGCCTTACATATAAGTAGAGAGAGGGTGGGGGGAGGTTAGTTGCCAGGAAGGGCTAATTAGGGTGCGGTCACATGCACCAGAAAAAAATGGAGGGGGGAGCAAGGCTATTTCCTCCGAAGGAAATAGACCTGCAGTTGCCTGATCACACCTCCTTTTGAAGCTGCGGGTCAAGCCCGTCAGTGTGTGATCAGATCCAACTGCGGGTGAGGTTTTTTTGTGTGTGTGCCGTTTGTTTCCCATGCACTTAAATGAGGGATCAATGAATCGCACCTCCGCACTGAGGGCTCCCTATGGAGTATGCGATGATATGCATACTGCGAAGGGGGGGGGAACAATGGCACGGAGTCGGGATGGCCTGATCAGACCATCCCAATGGCATGAGAGCACGGTGGAGTGATCAGACAGGGGAAAGTCCGTCTGTGGCCCGTTGCAACCCATTTACTACCGAATATTCCCCAGTGTCTTTTAACTCCACTTCTGCAGTGGAGCAAAATGGGTTGCCGATGGTTGCAGGGCGCTTCCCAAATGTTGTTGTCTGATTGCGCCCTTGAAATCTGTCTGGCATTCATGCCTACGTTGGATCTAATTGTGCATATGATCGCAGCCTTAGAGTCAAGATGCATAAGCAACTGAGTGATAAGTATAGCTAAGACTGGATTAATGCAGTTGATAAGACCTGTGGATGATAAAACAAAGTCTGAGTCTAGTCTACACATGATAAGTCACTCAGTTCTCACTTATACTCAAAATTAAACTAGGGCCCCGGTCATACGGGAGGTTTTGCCCCACAAGAGGGACGGATCGGGGGCGCATCGAACGGGCGCAATCACACCGCAACATCTGGGAAGCGGAGCGCACCCGTCCCCAATCCGTCTTTTCCGGGCGAAACCGCGCCTCAAAAAAAAAAAACCTAGAAAAGAGTACTACCTACCTGAAACTCCGCAGCAAGGGCGGCCGTGGGATCACTAGTGCTCCCGTCTCCCGCAGCATTTGAGGCTCCCAGCCAAACTGCGCATGTGCGCACATGCGCAGCCAGCTGCCTCACTCTTTGTTCTGTGGCTCTCCCCCCCCCGGCATCTGATCGTGCCGGGGAGCAACTGCGTGGCAGCTCGGGGGATCTCTGTGATCCCGCTGCCACGTGTCTATCCCCTCCCCCGTGTGACCGGGACCTTCGTTAGTCTTAAAGGTGCCACTAGTCTCAAACTTAGTTCTCACATCTGTTTAACTCTTTTATTTGTATGCTAAAGTGCTGCTATTCAGAGGTCTTACCAATTGCTTTAATCCAGGCTTAGCTATACTTATTGCTCAGTTACTTATGCATCTTGACTCTAACTTCCTGACAACTAACCCCCACCTCACCCTCTCTCTACCTATATGTATGGCTGGAGATAGTCTGTTTCAATGTATCTGAAGAAGTGTGCAACTGTGAGCAGGTGCAAATGGGGGCTCCTTGGTCAGCCACTGTGCTGAATGCCACCATTTATTTTCATTTATTTTATTTATTGAAACATTTGTACCCCACTTTTCCTCTTGGTTCAAGGCGACTACCTGAAATACTGCTCTTTGAAACATGTAAGCCAATCACCTGTGTGGCAGGACAAGGTACTCAGAAAAAAAAATGCATGTTGTTGGCAAGGTCAATTTAATTTAGGACACTGAAAAAAACAAAAACCCTAATGGGAATGTGGCAGCATTAAAAGAAGGTTGGGAAAGCGGCAACCAGTGCAGTAAGAACCAAAATCTGTTAGAGTTGCAAGAAAAAGGGCTCAAAGACTGCATCATCCCTTAGAGCCAAACTAGACACTGGTTGTTGTTTTTTTGCAAAATCCAGCATACATTCCCCAAGTCACACAACAGCTGCATGGAATGTCATCTCTCCTTATATATAATTGTTATGAGGTGGCACTTTGTGAACATTCCACACACTTGTAAATCAGTTGGTTCCATGATGTGTCACTCAAAAGCTGACCCTATCCACTGGCTGCATTGCTTGAGTCTCACCTCCAATATTCTAAACAGTTTGCTGTTCCTCTCCCCCAATAGCCAGTCAGAACACAGAGATCATTTGCATATGCGGCCTGATTGGCCTTTGCCTCTAACATTCTGAACAGTTTGCAGTTTCTGTTGGGAGTCATTGAATGTGTCCTGAGGTAAAATACATATCACAATCTTCCCTTAAACAGTCACTGGAGTTGCCAATCTCCCTGTGGGGCCTGGAGATCTCCCAGAAATAACTGTGTTCCCCAGCCCCAGCACATCATTTCCCTTCTACAGAAAATTTCCCAGCTATTACAATGGCTGCTTTGGGCAGTGGACTCTATGGCATTATACCCTGCTGAAGTCCCTCCGCACCCCAAACCCTGCCCTCCCCAGGCTCTACCCCTCAAATCTACAGGTCTAGCCCTCCCCTTAGTATTGCCAGCCTCCAGGCAGCACCTGGAGATCTCCAAGATCAGTTCTCCTGGAGAAAATGGCTTCTTTGGGCAGTGGACTCTATGGCATTATACCCTGCTGAGGTCCCTCCCCACCCCAAACCCTGCCCTCCCCAGGCTCTACCCCTGAAATCTACAAGTATTTCCCAACCCAGAGTTGGCAACCCTGTAACTGGCTATGGAACCACTTTCCAGACCCTTGGAACCCAGAAAACATGGCATAGGAGGAGGTGCTTTTCTACCTTAGATTCCACTGCATAACCCCAAATCAACATAAGTCAGGGGTGGAGGAAACCATACCATTTACCATGAGGCTGTCCTCCCATACTACCCACTTGGGGCAGCAAAATGACTTGAGACAGCCCTGCCTTATAGCTAAGCAGAAGGAAATAAACATGGCTTGCCTCCCTCTATTTTCCCCTCCCTCTGCCGCCCCACCAGCCTTCCTTCTGCCGCCCCACCTGGAGCTTCCTTCTAGAGCTCGTTGTATTTCCCCCCACAATGGGCCTTACTCCTAGTTTTTAAAAAAATCAGTGGAAGTCCTTTTTGGTTGAAACTAGGGTTGCCAGCTGTAGGTTGGGAAATAACTGAAGATTTTGGGGGTGTAGCCTGGAGAGGGTGGGGTTTGGGGAGAGGAGGGACCTCATCAACATATAATGTCATAGAGTCCAGCCTCCAAAGCAGCCATTTTCTCCAGGCGGAGTGATCTTGATCATCTGGAGATCAATGGTAATAGTGGGAGATCTCCAGATGCCATCTGGAGGTTAGCAATGTCGCGGTCCACGCGGAATGCTGGCTGGCACATTAGTGTCCAAGGGAGATAGAGTACCCAATGATGAATGGAGTCAGGAACTTAGGTGCAACCACTGTGAGTTTATTCTCACCCAGCCACCACCTATATACAGTTCTGTGCGTCAAAGTGCTCCGCTGCAACTGATACATGGAGAAAGAAAAAGATACTGTACAAGCTGTACATTTATACACCTGCTAGCCAATCAGCTCATGGCTGATGCAACCTCCTTGCAATACACTTAGTGCCAGGTTGCACTGCCTCAATCCAGTTCTGGCCAGCCTCCTTGCAGTCACATGCCCTCTGCTGTCACATGTTGACTGTCACTGTACTGACACCTCAGATCAAACTCATCTAAGGCCAGTCTTACTATTATAAGTGTATTACGACAAGCAACCCCTACTTGGAACAGCGGTGTAGGTCCCATTGGGGCTCCTGCTGCCGTGCTATTTTCAGTAGCTGAAAGAGCCCCCAGAAGGCTGGGAATAAGAGGGTGCTGCTCCAAAGTTAGGTAAATAACTCCCTTTAGGGGAGGGGGATCTTTCAATTTTCAGCTTCTCAAAATGCCAAGAGCCCCTCCTCCCCCACACTACAGTTCCATACCGAAAAGTGCACCCTCTGACCTTTGAAATATCATTCCCTGCAGCCACCATCTGAGTGCAAGGAGCACAAGCTGGGTAAGGGGACATAACATAACATCCAGTTTGGCTCTTAGTTTCAGCCACCCCAGATCCCAGTGGAGGTGAAAATAGCACCTGGAGCAGGACACCGACGGGGAGAAGTTTGAAGGCGCACCGTTAGACCCACCAGCACCAGCAGCCTTCAGTCAGGTTCAGCTTAAGATGGGTCACCGTGTTTGTCTGCAGCAGTAAAGGTAAAGGTTCCCTTGCTCGAAAGCCAGTTGAATCTGACTCTAGGGTTGCAGTGCTCATCTCCGTTTTAAAGCCGATGAGCCAGCGCTGTCCGAAGACGTTTCCGTGGTCATGAGGCCGGCATGACTAAACACCAAGGCGCATGGAACACTGTTACCTTCCCACAGAAGTGGTACCTATTTATCTACTTGCAATTTCTTTCTTTCGAACTGCTAGGTTGGCAGGAGCTGGAACTAGAGATGGGAGCTCACTCCATTATGTGGCACCCGGGTCTCGAACTGCTGAACTACCGACCTTCCACAGCCTGCAGTTCAGCGTCTTAACCACTTGAGCCACCACAGCTCCACTCTGCAGCAGTAGAAAAGAGCAATTGTCCAGTAGCACCTTAAAGACTAACAAAATTTGTTGGCAGGGCAGGAATTTTCATGAGTTACCACTCACTTCTTCAGATACAGCTCAAATGTGAGTTCCTTATCCTTATATCAAGAAAAAACAAACAACAATCCTTTATTGGCATAACAGCAGCGGCCTTCGTTCAGAGATACAGGAAAGGGAAAGAAAAACCAAACAGTTGATTAACAACTAATTCTGACAGAAAAGACTCCTCCTCCTATATGCACAATACAGGAAGTTTGCCACCGCTTCGATGAAATCAGCCCTGTTTGAGGCTACAAGGTTCATAATCTTACTTTTGCCCTCCAGGAATCGCAGTATAGGCTGAAGGTGGTAGGCACGTAAATCCTGATGAAGTCTACAAGACAGAAGTACATGGTCCGTTCCTTCAATCTCCTTTAGCCCACATGGGCATAACCTATCAGAGAATGGTGTTTTTTAAAATCTCCCATATAGCACAGCTGAGGGTAGCACATTAAAATGGGCCAGTGTGAACACCCTTCTAATATGGGGATATCCTTATATCTTGGAGAGCAGAGCGATTTCAGATGCCAAATGACAATAGCTGGCAAATGACAATAGCAGGTGAATGACAATAGTGGGTGTGATTGGATTAGGTGTGATATGCGGAGGGGTAGTATGTGTGGACATATCAGCATTGGTAACGAGAGGAAATCTAGGTCTTGATTCAGTCCAGGAGGATGCATTGTCTTGAGCTTCAACAGTTTGGTGTTGTGGTTAAAAGCGCGGACTTTCAATCTGGGAGAACCAGGTTTGATACCCAGCTCTTCTACATGCAGCTGCTGGTATGACCTTGGGTCAGTTACAAGTTATTTCAGAGTTGTTCTCTCAGGAGCAGTCCTCAAAAGAGCTCTCTCAGCCTCACTTACCTCACAGGGTGTCTGTTGTGGGGAGGAGAAGGGAAAGGAGACTGTAAACTGCTCTGAGACTCCTTTGGGTAGTGGAGGGTGGGGTATAAATCCAATCTCCTCCTCCTGTTGCAATTCAGCAGTCTTTCTTTCTAATCTCCCTTTGAAATTCCTTTGTAAGCGAACTGCTACTCTTAGGCCTTACCTGCATCTAGAATTTGCTCTGCTGTCTTACCAAACCCACACTGGAACAGGAAAAGATGTGGCTCAAAACCACACTCAAATACCCCAGGCCAACGCTGTACTGACTGTAGAGTGACCCCTGAATAGCCATAAAATGGCCATAAATCTATGCAGACAGCTACCATAAAACCAGAGATCAAATGAAGTGAAAGGGGCATGCAGTCTGGACACTGCTATAAGATTTGACAATCAATCAAAGTGAAAGTGGCATGCAATGCGGATGGGAATTTCTGTTCCAGTTTGGGTTTGGTAAGACAGTGGACCAAATGCTAGATGCAGATTCGGCCTTAGACTGTGATCATACACACTAAATAATCCACTTTCAATCCACTTTTATTGCACTTTCCAACTGGATTTTACTGCGTGAACTGGCAAGATCCAATCTGAAAGTGCATTGTAAGTAGACTATTTACTGTGTGTGATCAAAGCCTTAGATCAGCAACCGAATGTTCTAGAAGGCTACACTGTCCCCCCACTGGTTTCTAATGAATGTTGTGGTTTCTAATGTCAGACTTAAGAAGAAGAAGAGATTGGATTTATACCCCGCCCTTCACTACCCAAGGGAGTCTCAGAGCGGCTTACAAACTCCTTTCCCTTCCCCTCCCCACAACAGACACCCTGTGAGGGAGGTGGGGCTGACAGAGCTCTGACAGAAACTGCTGTTTTTCAAGGACAGCTCTGACAGAACTACGGCTTGCCCAAGGTGATCCAGCAGGTGCAAGTGGAGGAGTGGGGAATCAAACCCCGTTCTCCCAGGTTAGAGTCCGCGCACTTAACCACTACACCAAACTGGCTCTCCACTTATGTCAATTTATTCTTTGTCATAGGGACTGGACTGTTTGTCCAATGTAGAGGGTGGAAGGGTGTTGTTGACACATGATGGCATAAATCACATTAGAGGTTAAGCAGGAATATGAACCTGAGATGGTGTGGCTGATGTTGCTGGGTCCAGTAATGGTGCTGCTAGGATCTATATGAGAACAAAGTTGGCATCTCAGTTTGTTGCAGGCCTTGGTACCAGAGTCCATTTTACTATTTTACCCACCCACCCAGCGGTTCAAAAGCAATCAGTTGCAAGTAGATAAATGGGTACCCACCCTTAGCAGGGTGGGGGGCACCCTGCCTGACGTGGTGGTTGGCGGCGGCGATGGACGAGACATCGGCTCCGGAGATCGAGGTGGCGTGGCGTGGCGGGATGACGTCGACAGTGGCAGCGGCAGGCTACTACAGCCGACGAGGGCGATCCCTGGTGGCCGGGAGAGAGGAGAACATCCAGGCGGCTGCCGCTGAGACGGGCGCACGGTGATGTCGGACGCTGGCGCAGCGGAGCCGGAAGGACGTTGCTGGGGCCGGAGGAAGACATGAATCATGTGCCCTGAAGGAAGACCTGTCACTGAACGTCGAAATGGGAGCCCGCCAGGACGAGCGGAGTGCCGAGCCAAGCGGAGTGCCGAAGGCTGAGCCAAGAACGAACATCCCAACCACCACCACAGGGGTGCTGATAGGTAACCCCACCCCTACAAACTCTGTGGCCCTAGTCAGGGAAAAACTGTGGGACTAGCACCATATGCAGGTGAGAAGTTGTTTTAGGTTAGCAGGCTGTCTGTAAGCAAGAAAAGGTCTTTCCCCCGCCCCACCCCCGTGCCCATGTGATGGAAGTGTCACTGTCCGGCGTTGGTTGTAGGTTCAGTCTGCAAGGGCTTTTCATTCACCCCTCGTGGCACCTCATGGCCACTTTTCATGAAGCGAGTGTTGTGATCAGTCTCAGAAACTCCAGATGGGAATACAGTCACGATTATTGGCTTCCATGGGCTTAGGGATGCTGATAATTATATTAATTATATCTGTTCAGAATGAAAAGCAATGCAGGGAAGAGACACAGCAAAACAAATCAGCAAAGCAACTGGCGTGTGGCCTTTGGAAAAAGCTGCTTTTGGCAGTCTGTGAACTGCGTGGTTCACTGAGTTAACAAGAACATCCCTCCAATCCATTTTGCTTGTTTGCTTCAGAAAAAAAAAATCAAAACAACCCAGTCAAAATTAATTTGTTGATGGAATCTTTTAGGTGGGGAGGGGAGGAGAGAGAGAGAAAGAGAGAGGAAGAAAAGCAGACAGTGATAAATGTATGTGTTTGATGGCATTAGGAGATTTTTTTTTCGTTTTGCTTCCCTTCAACTGAGATTTCGTCTGTGGGAAACTTTCCAACATCACCAACATCACTATGTCATTATGGAGAACAGGACAAAACATTTGCATTGGTAATAAAGCTCTGATTCTCACCACTTAAATGCCTGGAAACTCAACCACATTTTGTTTTAATTCCACCACTAAGCTGTTATTGTAAAGTGGTTGCTGCCAACTAACACAATAACATTCAAAATGTCCAAATCAGGTGATAATAAGTGTGTGTATTTGCGTGTGTTGGAGGAAGACTGGTATAGCCTGATTTCATCAGATATCGGAAGCTAAGCAGGGTTCATACTTGGAAGGGAGATCACCAAGGAAGACTCCGCAGAGGAAGGCCATGGCAAACCATCCCTGGCCAAGTTCAGACTGGCAGTTTGGCCTGATATAGGCACATTTCACAAATGGATTAAAGGGGCCGGTTTACACAGGGACAGCTGTCCGGCGTTCTCCAACCATACTCAACCCGTCTTGTAACGCTTCCCCCCAGAGTTAAAAAAGTACCAGGTGAAAGTGGTAGCAAACCCTGGAGAGCGTGTTGATCTCACTTCCTGGAAGTGTGCCCACTAAAAGCTCTAGAAATAGGCGTATAGGCATATGTTGACGGAATGAAAAAAGCCACTTACAGTCACGCCTTCGCCAGGGTTGGGGCAACAGTGCAAACGCTCCCTTGCGCCTCCTCCCCGGTATGCTCCCGCATCAGTCAGTGCAGTGTGACCAGGAATACCCAGAACAAGTTATTCTGGGTCTTTTTGCCACAACTCCCTCACACTTCATACTGCCTGTCTGAACTCACCCCTTGTTTCTCACTTGCCTGGAAAGCCCTTTGCTGGGGTTGCCATAAGTTGGGTGTGACTTGACAGTACTTTATACAAACACATGGGGGGGTGTAATTCAGATTTCTAGGAAAGTAAGAACATAAGAAGAGCCCTGCTGGATCAGACCAATAGTCCATCTAGTCCAGCATCCCGGCTCACGCAGTGGCCAACCAGTTCCTCTGGATGGCCAACAACAAGGCATAGAGGCCAAGGCCTTCATAAGAACATTAGAAGAGCCCTACTGGATCAGACCAATGGTCCATCTAGTCCAGCATCCTGGCTCACACAGTGGCCAACCAGTTCCTCTGGATGGCCAACAACAGGGCAGAGAGGCCTAGGCCTTCCCTGATGTTGCCTCCTGACTCTGAGATTCAGAGAATTAGTGCCTCTAAATGTGGAGGTTCCCATCAGCCAGCATCAGCCAGCATGGCTAGTAGCCATTGATAGACTTATCCTCCATTAATCTGTCTAATCCTCTTTTAAAGCTGTTTATTACTGTGGCTATCACTACATCCTCTGGCAGTGAATTCCACATTTTAATCACTCTCTGTGTAAAGTACTTATCTTCAGAAAGTGAACTGTGCATTTCACAGCTTGTGGAAGATAGGTTACTCACATGACAATGACATAAGAATGAATGCCACATAGTGCCACAGAAATTTCCATTGAAGACATATGATTATTGTTGAGCACCCATTGCTCACAGAAGTATATCTGAGATGGCATAAATACTCTGTCTATAAATTACACTGCTCTGATAGCCACAACTGCTCTGATAGCCACCTTGAGGATAACACTGACCTAAACAACAAATGGAATGATTTTTTTTAGCATCGATTTATAATAGTTGGTTGATAGATTGATTTACTCATTCTTTATTTAGATGGCAAGTAGCAAGCAGGATCAACAAGCTGTGTGGCAAAGCACATCTGTGAAATACTGCCAATTGCACTACGCTGTACAGTTTGAATAGCCAAGAAGCAAACCAACAAATAAGTTTGAGGTTCTGGTGAACAGACAAACTGCTTGACAAAAAACTGGATCCAATGGCATGCCCGGTGAGCAGAACAGGAGCCAAACCGGTGGGTGATGATACATCCCTGCTTTTCAGGAAACACTTGTCTCCCCAAATGGCACATCGGCAAGCCAATGTTGTATGGATTAAGATCTGTGGACAAGCCAATGTTGTATGGATTAAGATCTGGAGAACCGGGTTTGATTCTCCACTCCTCCTCCCTATGAAGCCTCCTGGGTGACCTTGGGCCAGTCACAGTTCTCTCTCTCAGAACTCTCTCAGCCCCACCTACCTCACAAGGTGCCTGTTGTGGGGAGAGGAAGGGAAGGCAATTGTAAGCCACTTTGAGACTCCTTAGGGAGAGAAAAGTGGGTTATAAGAACCAACTCTTCTTCTTCACACATCAGTCAAGAGAGGTTGAAGACTAGGGTTACCAACTCAAAGTTGGGAAAATTCCTGGCAATTTTGTGGGTGGAGCATAAAGAGGGTGCTGCTTGGGGAGGGAAAGGTCTTGAACAGTGTAGAAAGCTATAGAGACTACTTTCCAAAGCAGCCATTTCCCCCAGTGATCTCTGGCACCTGGGGACAAATTGTAATTCTGAGAGGACTCCAGGCCCCACTTGGAGGTTGGCAACCCTATTGAGGACAAGACCAGTAGGCACAATCCTTCCAGTCCTTCCTACTTTCATCAGTATCCTCTAATCCATCTTCTGCACAGAAGGGGAGGGGGCAAAGAACAAAGGCACCACAGTTGAAATTATACAATTTGATTAATAAAAACTAACAAACATAGGTTATTGCAAACTCCCAAGAATTCCTAAAATTAAGAGAGATAATTTGAAAATCAATAAAATCATTTTTGAGGAGTGAATTTGTTCACTTTACAATCTCTCCCCCCCTTTTCACAGCTGGTTCCCATGGTGGACAAATTGTGAAAACTGTATCTGTTGAATGATTAATAGAAGTCCCATAGCCAGCAGGTGTGGAGGAGCTGGGGGCATACATCATTTGGCCAAGAGTGGCCTAGAAATAAGACTCAGAGATGCTCCTCTCTTTCTGTGGTTGCATCCATTTCCAAGTGAAAAATACATTTAAAAAAAAAAATCCTGTGTAAAGATATCAGCTGTCTTGTGCATGGAGTGGGCACTTGATTAGTGATAAATAAACAAGGGTCAATTCCTGCAGGAGCGCACAGGAGCACAGGAGCAGAGCTCGGGCAGTAAGGATCCCAGGGGGTGGGCACATGCAACAAGCCCCACCCCCTGCTCCCAGCAGCCCTCAGTCGGGCCACAAGGAGCAAGAAGCAGCCAGGTAAATCACAGAGCCCCCCCCCTGCCCGCCTTCAGGTACAAGCTCTCCCTCCTCTGTGAGGGCAGATCTGCACGTCCCCTCCCCCCCCAATAGCTACCAATCCAAAAACATTCCAGTGGAGCCTGAGCGGTGGGTGTTGCCTTCTGACACACTTCCGGTGATGACAGGGGATGTGACATATGCAAATAAGTTATGCTAATGTTATGCTAATGAGCTCCTGCACCTCTTTTTCTACGAAATGACCCCTGTAAATAAATGTCTGTGCTGGCATGTCACGAATGAATCATGAAATTGCCATTCTCAGAGCGACATTTCACAGGGAATGAAGCGAGGGGGAAAAAACCTGATGATGCATAAAGGAAACATTTCAATAAAGGAAGGGACTGTGGCTCAGTGTGAGAGCATCCGCTTGGCATGCAGGTTCGACTCCCCGCAGCTCCAGTTAAAAAGGACCGGACAGTAGGTGATGTGAAAGACCACGGATGCCCACAATACTGACCTTGACGGAGCAAAAGTCTGATTCAGCATAAGGCAGCTTCATGTATTCAGGGTGCTGAAATTAATCAATATATACTCTGGCTTGGAAAAACATCCTTCCCTGCGGCTGGCCTAACATGGGGGGGGGGGACTCTGGCTGAGCCATACCGCATCTGCTCTGCATGCAGAAGGTCCCCAGTTCACTCCTTGACCTCTTCCTGAAATACTGGAGATCCTGATAGATCAATGTTCTTTCTTTTCTTTTCTTTCTTTTTTTGGAATATGTTTTATTGACCAATTTTGAGATTCTTGGCTTCATTTTCTGATGGGTTATGCCTGCCAGAAATAAATAACCCCATTTTCCATTGCAAATAGCATGGAGGGGGGTTGGTTTCTGGACTTAATTTTTATTTATTTGATTTATATCCTGCCCTCCCCACCGAAGCAGGCTCAGGGCGGCTTACATAATATTATAACAAGATAAAATAGTTAAATTTTAAAAATTGCAATAAAATAGGTCTAAAACCGAGTCAACTGGCAACATCGTCTGGGCCCGGAGGTTCCAATTCCCTTCATTTTGGGCCCTGCAACTCCCACGATCATCCTGAAGCTTGTGGCCAGGTGTGAAGCTCCTAGCTTTGTTTTCCAAAGTGTTATGCCTGCCACAGATGGACACACAGACAGGTGGACAGACATCCTTTAATTAAAATCAATGTGTCATGGATTCTAAGAGCTGCAGCCTCCGCTGATGTAGGGCAAACCAGTTGCATTTGGGTTGGGACAGCTAAAACCAACCAATAGGACCATGTTGAAATATATAGGCCATTTTTATATACAGATAACTCTCATGCTTTAGTTAAATACCGATGTCAATGGAATTATCTCTATTCATTCATTCAAACTGAGATGCTCACCCTGCTTAATGAGAATTTGAATGAGGCTGCAATCTTCTAACAATTTACCCCGGAGCAGTCTCCCTGAGTTCAGTAGGCTTGGTGGAGCCTAGGAAATCAGAGAATCCCAGGATTAGTGTAAACATTTTAATCCACCGTACTAGAAACATGTTTTAATAGTCAGTGAACCTAACATTTTAAATTATTTCTGTGCACAAATCTCATTATGATTGACACGATAAAGGTCTTGGGTTTTTAATTTAGCAGCACAACTTTTTCTCCACAACAAATATGCGGTTGTAATTAATTAACTTGCTACTATCTTTATGTCAAAACACTGAAGCAAAACATATGTCTTCTTCCAAATCTTTTCAGAGTTTAAAAATACTGCAGATGATGGGAACAAATTTAATGCTATATGCCACTTACTGCAATGGCCTAGTAAATGAGTGGAAGGGTAGATGTCTGAAAAATGAGCTTTCATTCAATTTTTTTAATGAGATGAACACCCTGAAGACTTGATTTCAATGCCTTTGCACTTTGCAAATACTAAATGGATCTGACCATCTTTCAGGACCAAATGGTTTATCTGTGCAGCCAGTATGGTGTAGTGGTTAAGTGTGTGGACTCTAATCTGGGAGAACTGGGTTTGATTTCCCACTCTTCCACTTGCAGCTGCTGGATGACCTTGGGCAAGCCATAGTTTTGACAAGAGCTGTGCTTGAAAGGGCAGTTCTTGAAAGAGCTCTCTCAGCCCCACCTATCTCACAGGGTGTCTGTTGTGGGGAGGGGAAGGGAAAGGAGATTGTAAGCCGCTCTGAGACTCCTTTGGGTAGTGAAGACTCCTTGAAACTAGAGTATGGATTATTGCCATTAAACTTTGGTTACACCTATTTTTAAAAGAGACAACAATGATCTTATTGCTCATATCTTAACGGAGTCCCAGTCTTCTACATGGCTTTGTCATATAGAAGAAAAAATCAATTCAATTGGGCTTAACATTGGAGACCTATATCTGTACACAGAAAAGTCAGCCTTTAGACTGATCAGACAAAGACTGGTTGACATTGAGAGGCAGGTTCTTGAGAGCCGTGCAAAAAGTAGATGCTCACCTCTTAATTTGGGGCCTTTACCTTTTGGGCATAGGATTGAGTATCTAACTTGTTTAACGAACCCGGGGCAACGAAGAGCATATATGTTAGCAAGGTTTAATGTGTTGCCATCAGCAGTACTATATGGGAGATTCCAAAAAATCCCATTCAACAGTAGATTGCGTTCCTGCACTAAGCAGGAGATAGAAACTCTTGAACATGTGTTTCTTTCATGTACTTTCTACTCAGACCTGCGCCTTACATTCATTGAGCCATGGTTGAGAAAGTATTCAGGGAAACCTGATAAATGTAAGATTTACTTTTTGCTGACAACCCAGAATCACATAATAATTGAAAGTGTTGCAAAATTTCTGTATGAAGCTTCAAGAAAACGTTCAGTATTCCTTGCAAATTGAGTCTTATGTTCTGTATGTTATGCCAATAAAGGTCGATTGATTGATTAATTGATTGATAGTGAAGGGTAGTGAAAGGTGGGGTATAAATTCAATCTTTTCCTCTTCTTCCTCCTCTTCCTTCCCCACACAGCATTCGGAGCCACAAGCAGCAAAGCAATGCATCTGAGGTAAGTTGCACTTTTCCTGTGTCTGACAACAAGTTGGGTTGGGCACCCATGTCCCCAGTTGTCAATAGTAGCATGTATTTTGGTCATGAGGATTTTCTGGCCTGGGCTGTGTAGAGCTTTACAGATAATAGCCAGCCTTTTGAATCATCTTAGAGGCAATCTGGTACCCAAATAGTTCTTGCAACATCAGAAAGAGCATAAGACCCCTGCTGGATCAGAGCCATGGCCTATCCTGTTGCACAGAGTGGCCAATCAGTTCCTCTGGGGGGGCCAAGAACAGGACATAGAGGCCGAAGCTTTCCCCTGATGCTTCCTCCTGGCATTGGGATTCAGAGGTTTACTGCCTCCATGAATCTGTCTAATTAACTAAGTTGTGCTATCCATTCATTCAGTCAGTCAGTCAAATTATCCATAGACTCACCTTTGTCCTGGGTATCCCAGGATACAAGGTGGGTTATTTATCAATCAGCATCCTTTGGACGTTTTCCAGGCCCTGTGGGAGCTATTTGTGAATAAATGTCAGGGGGACCATTTCAATGATCCAGTTTGCGAGATTCTGTAGTGTGTCTGTAGTGTGTCCCAAAGGGATCTCATCCAGCTTGGAGAAAGTCTACTGGACACCTTCACTTCAGGGGAAATCTGGTAGTGAACTTGGGGATGTGTGGAACAACACTGACCATTTTTGCTAGTCTTATTCAGCTTCCCAGTTTCCCTTAAACTCCTCAGAGCTTTTTGCCTGAGAAGGAACTCCCAAATTCACTTTTGACTTTCAGGTAAAATGAAATTACAGGATCAAGCGTTTTGCATGAGTAAGGCTGCTCCAAAGATCCATCCTGCGCTTTGCTCTGGTGAGGTGGCAATTTACAGCATCTCTATTTATAGGCCTCTTGGTTGCTTCCTCTGTAAATAGCTGTGACCCTCAACATACTCTGTCCTTGTGACGTGTGCATGCCTACATTTCTAATTTTTTTGGTAGCATTTCATTCATCCTGTCACTTATTCTCTGTATCCTTATCACAATTAAAGGGTTTTTTTTGTGTGTATGATTATTGCAGCCTTTTAACTGATACACATGTCTATAATTGGCAAAGCCAGCAGCTGTTGCTCAGGGCCAACTAGAAGGGCTCTTTCAGGAATGATTTGTATTTGCCTTCCTCCCACTGTTCACTCCGGGGCCATTCCCACCACATGGACCTCAAAGAATCTCTTTGGATCCTCACTTGTTGACTTGAATGACGTCTGGGTTTAGACCTATCCCTCACTTTCAGAATGTCATCCATTTGAATACTTTGGTTGAAGTGGTTTCTGTAGCATTGCCAGGGACCCCTGGCCACCGGCAGGGAGTGGGGGGCAGGGTTGCCAGATCTAGGTTGGGAAACTCCTGGAGGTTTGGGATGATGCTTGGGGAGGACAGAGACCTCAGCAGGGTACAATGCCATGAAGTCCACCCACCAAAGTGTTGGAAAAATTGGAAAAATACTTAAATAGTCAGAGATTGCAATGGATCTTTGCTTCATTGGAGAGGAGGCACTTTCTTCTATGTAAAAATCTTTATTTCTAAAGGGAAGGGTTCAATCTACAAAACAACAAAGATACCTAAGGATACCTGTAAAGATATCTTTACAGTTTGACCACACAGTCTACAACAATGGAGATTTTTCTTCTTCTTGACCCCTAGATGTAAATCACCTGAATGCATTAAGCAATTATTGTTTCAGAGTTCCAGGGCTTTCTTTCCATTGGCTTTCTGCCAGGTTCCCATCTAGATCAGTCTAAACAACAGCACACAAGGTAAAGCACATTAACCTTATAATGACTGAATTTTAGACCTTGCAACAAACGTATTTCCAACAAAAAACATACATCTTCTTCAGAGGAACTCTGAACTCTGTAGTCTGGAGATAAGCTGTAATTTTGGGGGATCCCCACTTCCCTCCAGGAGGCTGGCATCACTAGTTCTGTACTCCTAGCAGGCAGATGTACCAATGTTGGGAATGACCAACTCCATTAAAATTTGGTAGGAAAACAGAGTTATCGGAGTTCCTAAGGCTGCACTTGGCAAACTGGCCCTTGATGCCTGTGCGGCAAACCTCATAGAAGAAAGATGAGAGTTTCCCTGACTGGGTGGGGCTTTCACAAAAGCTGGAAAAAAGGGGGGGGGGACTCAACCCAGGATATGACTACGAACCAAAAAGGGCTAAGCTAAACCATATATATAAAAGTACGAATATTTATTAAGGTGTACACATGTTAAAACTTTCCTGATTAAAAATTACTTTGTCTAAGATCAGACTATAAAAGCTTATCCACTATACATACATATGATGGGTAAATACTTTACAACTGAAGACCAAATGCGTGGTCACTATTAACTATATATTCCAGACACACATTCAAAGACCTGTTACAGAGTTTTAGTACA
>NW_015159779.1:213227-232589 GCF_001447785.1 Gekko japonicus
TGTTTTTCAGAAATTGGTTAGAGAAAAATGGGGGGGGGGGGGAGAAAGGAGAAGAAACTTCATTATTCTGTCCAAATGTATACAAGAAATTATTATTGAATAAAAAATGCTTCTATCAAAGATAAAGTTACCTTGTATACTTATAATTGGACTCCTGGTATTAGTGATGGGCCATAGGTATAGCCATATCACCCCCACAACTTATTTTGAATTAAAAAGTGAATGGAAATTTCACAAAAGCCCATCACAATCAAGTTGTAAAACTTGCATTCTCCCCTTTACTGAGCTGGGCATCCTTAGCACGACACACCATCATTTTTATCAGTTAGTAGACTGGTGGGCATAGGGTGCCAACTCTGGGGTTCCTGGAGATTTGAGGGGTGGAACCTGGGAAGGGTGGGGCTTGGGGAGGAGGGGGACCTCAGCGGGGGCTTCTGGCCATATAGTTCATTCCCCTAATGCAGCCATTCTCTCCAGGGGAACTGATCTCTGTTGAATGGAGATCAGTTGTAAATCCAGGAGATCTCCAGACCCCACCTGGAGACTGGAAACCCTAGGAGAGATGATGCTCCTCCACCATGAAATCCCAGCAGGGGCTCAAGCCTCAGAGCCCCCCCCCCCACATTTTATGCTGATTCTCCTTTTTCAAAAATAGGGAACAGGAAATATGGGGTCAGGAAAGGATTGGCCTCCAGGCCAGATTAGCCCAGGGATCATGGAGGTTTTTGTCTTCCTCTAGGCATAGAACAGGGGTCGCTTGGGGAATGGGGGGGTAGTTGTGAATGTCATGCATTGTGCAGGGGGTGGGATTAGATGACCCCTGAGGTACCTTCCTAAGTTTCTATGTTTCTGTTCCCCCAGATAGCACAACACCACAGTGATCATAACAGAGCCCTATCACACATTTCTGTTGTAATTACTGGGGAAAGGGGAGACTCACAGCTTCTGCTGAAAACAGGTGTGTGTGTGGGGGGGGGGGAGTATCAGGCAATGGAACTTGGGAGAGAGCATTTCAGAGCTGGCAATCTGGAGGTAAGCAGGTAGCTTACCAGGCAGAGACCATCAAGGGGGAAAGAATATGGCTCATCAATCCAGTAAGCAGTAAATCTGAGACCATCCAGCCCAGAAGTTCTCCCGGGTCCTTTGATTCACTGGACCATGTGTGAGCTGGCCATCTGCTGTGCTACTACCGAAGTACAGGCAGTGATGGTCCAGCAGAGCCCTCTGTGCCCCTGTGGCACCTGCGTCTCACTACAGAGCTGAAGAGGCCGTGCAAGAACGGAACTCCGTGTCCTGATCTGAACTAACCAGCCAAATCCTTGGCTGCAGGTCTCTAGTATAAATACAAACAGATAAATGGGTTTCCTTGCAGCGTATCTGTTTTCTCTGGCTCTTTGGAATCCTGCGTTATCATTCCATTTATCCGCATAGTTTACTCTTGTTTGTTTTTGCTATGATTTATAGGATGCCATATGTTGTGAATTAGCACTTTAGTTCCTCTTGCATTTGTTACCGATGTTTCCATTGGGGCTGGCCATCTACGGAGCCCCTCACTTACATTTCTAATAAAGTGATTCAGTAGCAAGCCATGACAAAGTGCTGGGAAGGAAATGGTGCAGTAATCTCATTTCCTAGTACTGCTTGACTATTATTCCTAGATGGTGTTATTTTGTGCTACCTGCTGCAACATCTGTTTAGTCAACATGCACGAACCTGATTACAAATGAACTCTCATGGAGTTTTAAATATTTAATCAAGATTAATATTTTTCTCAGTCTTAGATTACTTTATATACTAACATGTATTGTACGTTTAGATGTATAGCCCACCTCATATCAAGGACTCAGGGTAGGGTTGGCAAGTCCTATCTTAAGCCGCAGCCGGGACTCCTGGCTTGCTCCGGGAGCACATGTGCATGCGCGAAGAGCGCTCCGCTGCGAGCACATCACCCGGAAGTGACGCGGCCACGTTGGGTGTGCCGGGGGCGGGGCTGCGGTCATTTGAGGGGAAAACATAGAGTTTTCCCTGGAATGACCGCCCCCCCGCCCCCGCCCCCAGCGCGCCCAGCGTGGCTGCATCACTTCCGGGTGACGTGCTGACGCCAGGCATGTCCCGTGCTTTGGGGGTGGGGTTCCCCCCGGGGCCCGATCCACCAGCGGTGGGGAATGGGCCTCTGGGGCGGGGGTTTCCCTGCCCCCCGTGGGGACTTGGCAAGCCTAACTCAGGGGGTGGTAAGAAATTATAAAGCTATTTAAAAAAGAAAATTCCTTGTATGGGAATCTAATGATCTGAAATAAAGAACATGGTTGGAACAAACCAAAACGAGCACGTGAAACTTTATCATACCATACAGGCCATCCAGTGTACACTCAGGATAGTGAGAGGGTTGGAATCCAAGTCTTATGAGGAAAGGCTGAAAGGGTTGGCTCTGTTTAGCCTGGGAAAGAGAAGGCTTAGAGGGGACATGATTGCAGTCTTCAAGTATTTGAAAAGCTCTCATGTAGCAGATGGAGCAGATCTATTCTCTGTTGCTCCGGATTGCAAGACTAGATCTAATGGGTGGAAATTACAAGGGAGTCGTTACTGGCTAAATATCAGGAGAAACTTCCTAACTGTAAGAGTGGTTGAGCAGTGGAACAGTCTGCCTCGGGAGGTGGTAGATGCTCCTTCGCTGGACGTTTTCACGCAGAGGCTGGACGACCATATTTCAGGTATGTTGTAGGGATATTTTTCGGCTATGCTCCTGCAGAGTGCAGGGGGTTGGACTAGATGACCTGCAAGGTACCTTCCAACTCTAACATTCTATGATTCTATGATTCATGATGTTTTTGGCTGACAAGATCAAAATATTTTGGCAATTCGAACATGACTGAATGACTAACAACAACAACGTTTTTAATTTCAGAGTTCTTATAGAAACATTTGTCTTGTTTGTTTATGGATTTAACTATACACAAATTAGGCTACGCCAAGAATTAAATAGATTTATTATGGTTGATTTATACCTTGATTTTGTCAGCCAAAAACATTGTCATGAGAAAACATTGTTAGGTGAGGAAGATTCAGACCAGTAGGGAAGTACCTAGCCAACTGCTGTCCTCACCCATAACAGAAGCAGCACCTCTAGCTATATGAAAGGAATTATCTCAGTGGCCATTGTTTGTCAACCACAGCAGTATTTCCAGCCTTCAAGCATTTGTTTCTGTCAGTAAAATGTAGGGGGGGAGAGCATGTCAGGCCTGACAGCAGTTACTGGACAACTTGACACCATGCAACCTGCATACCTCATGCAGGCCCAGCTGCTTGCTACTGCTCCATGAAGTGTTGTGTAGTGGTTAGTGTTCCATACAAGAATTTGGGAGACCCAGGTTTGAATCTGCGTTGGGAAATACCTGGAGATTTTTGGGGTGCAGCCTGAACAGTGCATGTTGCCTCCTGACACACTTCTGGTGATGTCAGGAGGTGTGGCATATGCAAATAAGTTATGCTAATGAGTTATGCTAATGAGCTCCTGCACCTCTTTTTATACGAAACGACCCCTGGCTGCCACACCAGCACGAAGGAATTCTGGAGCCTCCTTCCTTCTGCTCACCCCTCACTGGCTCTTCCTCCTGCTTCCTTCTGTTTTCTCCTGCTGCCGGGGTAAGGGGTGAGTGGGAAGAAGTAGGCGGGCCTCCTCCTTCCTTCCCAATATGATTTCCACTCTTCCATCAATGATAAAGAACAATGCACCATCTTACACAAACCAGTTAAACAGCTGATCAAGACCTAAGTAGTTACACTTCTGTCCTATATTTGTAATGTATTCACTCTTTCAAATTACTGGCAATGCTTAAATCTCCCTCTTTTCAGGGAATTCAGACCTTTATCTTGTATATTCAAACCATGTGCCTACAATCTACTGGACTACAATTTCTCAGTAGTCCCCCCACCAGTAGGGAAGTACCTAGCCAACTGCTGTCCTCACCCATAACAGAAGCAGCACCTCTAGCTATATGAAAGGAATTATCTCAGTGGCCATTGTTTGTCAACCACAGCAGTATTTCCAGCCTTCAAGCATTTGTTTCTGTCAGTAAAATGTAGGGGGGGAGAGCATGTCAGGCCTGACAGCAGTTACTGGACAACTTGACACCATGCAACCTGCATACCTCATGCAGGCCCAGCTGCTTGCTACTGCTCCATGAAGTGTTGTGTAGTGGTTAGTGTTCCATACAAGAATTTGGGAGACCCAGGTTTGAATCTGCGTTGGGAAATACCTGGAGATTTTTGGGGTGCAGCCTGAACAGTGCATGTTGCCTCCTGACACACTTCTGGTGATGTCAGGAGGTGTGGCATATGCAAATAAGTTATGCTAATGAGTTATGCTAATGAGCTCCTGCACCTCTTTTTATACGAAATGACCCCTGGCTGCCACACCAGCATGAAGCAATTCTCGAGCCTCCTTCCTTCTGCTCACCCCTCACTGGCTCTTCCTCCTGCTTCCTTCTGTTTTCTCCTGCTGCCGGGGTAAGGGGTGAGTGGGAAGAAGTAGGCGGGCCTCCTCCTTCCTTCCCAATATGATTTCCACTCTTCCATCAATGATAAAGAACAATGCACCATCTTACACAAACCAGTTAAACAGCTGATCAAGACCTAAGTAGTTACACTTCTGTCCTATATTTGTAATGTATTCACTCTTTCAAATTACTGGCAATGCTTAAATCTCCCTCTTTTCAGGGAATTCAGACCTTTATCTTGTATATTCAAACCATGTGCCTACAATCTACTGAACTGAAATTTCTCAGTAGTCCCCCCCCCCCCTTCGCACAGCAAGACAATTTATCTCGGAGCCACTTGATACAATTTATTTGATGTGTCCTTCCCCCATTTGATCAATTCTTTGTTAATTTTTTCCATGTTCTTTTTTCCCATAGTGATGTTGCTTAAATGAATAAAATTAACCTCTGGCTATTCCTATTCCTATATCCCCAAAGCATCATTTGGTTTGATGTGGTCAAGTCAAAGGACAGTGAAATCAATGGCTACCGCTCTAAATTCAGGAGAGTTCTATTGACAGGTGAATGTGGAACTGGGCAGATTGTTCAATTTCTAACAGCAATTACCTGAAGTACCTGAGTGGTCCTCCCTCCACTATAGTTTAGTACAGGAAAGAAGTGCTGATCAAGTAGAAATGTGACTTTTTTGTTTGAGGTAACAAATACAAAGTAGTTTGGATTTCAGGAAGGGGCTGAAATTTTCACTTGTAAATGAGTGGGGTCTTAAAACTGTATTTAGACAGCTCTTAAGAATGTGCTCGGATATCTGAAAGACTGAACATTAAGATCTAAAGTATATTTTTAAAAATCAGCCCACAAGGCTTGATTCCTTCATATATGTATTTCTATTCTCACCAGCCTATTAACATTTATAAAGACTGCCGGATAAGCAGGGGACAGAACACCTTTTTCCAGTTCTGACTGGTTTGGCCAGATGTGGCCTTTCCTGGGCAGAAAAGATCTGACCACTGTGGTGCATACTCTGGTTACATCTAGATTAGATTACTGCAATGCACTCTACATGGGGCTGCCCTTGAGAAGCGTTCGGAATTATTGCCTAATGCTGCCGCCTGGAAGCTGACTGGGGTGGGTTGTAGTCTTGGCCCATCTACACTCTCTCCCAGGTTGGGTCTGGACACAGTTCACGGTGCTCGTCCTGGCCTGCAAAACCTTATGAGGTTTGGCACCAATCTGTTGGACAGCCTACTCCCTTATGAGCCTATCATCTTGGGAGGGTCTGCTTCTGGTGCCCCCACCTTCTGAGGTTAGGTGGATAGAAACCCAGAAAAGGGCCTTTTTGGTCATGGCACCAAAGCTCTGGAACTAGGGTTGCCAGATCTAGAAGAGAAGAAGATGAAGAGATTGGATTTATACCCCGCCCTTCACTACCCAAAGTTGTCTCAGAGCGGCTTACAAATGCCTTCCCCTTCCCCTCCCCACAACAGACACCCTGTGAGGTAGGTGGGGCTGAGAGAGCTCTTGACAGAAACTGTTCTTTTTCAAGGACAGCTCTTATCAGAGCTATGGCTTGCCCAAGGTCACCCAGGCAGGTGCAAGTCCAGGAGTGGGGAATCAAACCCAGTTCTCCCAGATTAGAGTCCGCACACTTAACCACGACACCAAACTGGCTCTCAAGGTTGGAAAACTTTGGGGATGAAGCCTGGGAAGGAAAGAGACCTTAGTTACTTTGGGGATGAAGCCTGGAAAGGACAGAGGCCATTCAGTCCACCCTCCAAAGTATCCATTTTCTTCAGGGGAACTGATCTCTGTGCTCTGGAGATGGACTGTACTTCTGGGGGATCCTCAGGTCTCACTTGGAGGCTGGCATCCCTATCGAGAACTCTCTCCCCAGGGAGATTCCCTTGCTCCTTCTGTTGCCATCTTCTGCCAGCAGGTGAAGGTTTTATTTTATTTATTTAAATTCGGAAGCTGCAGCCAGGCTGCTGATGGGTCTCTCTATACGAGAGCACATCCGGCCTGTGCTGAAAGCATTGCACTGGCTGCCAATAGCATACCGGATTCACTTCAAGGTGCTGGTTTTGACCTTTAAAGCCCTATATGGTTGGGGGCCTGCCTACCTAAGGGACCACCTTTCCTCATACATCCCCCAGAGAGCACTGAGGTCAGGGCTGCAAAATTGCCTCACTCTCCCTGGCCTGAAAGACGTCAGACTGGCTGTCACCAGAGCCAAGGCCTTCTCAGTGGTGGCTCCACATTTGTGCAATGAGCTCCTAGAAGACATCAGGGCCCTGCGGGACCTCTTACAGTTCTGCAGGGCCTGTAAACAGAGCTCTTCCACCAGGCTTTCGATTAGGAGCCGCCACTGATGAATGAGTATTAAGAACACCTATGGATGCTGGCCTGTACAGCAACCGCCATCTATTGTTTTATGTGGAATTTTAATTGGACTGCATTTATGCACTGTTTTATTGTATTTTTACTTGTTGTACACCACCTTGAGCCTACCTGTGCAGGCAAGGCGGGATATAAATAGAAACAATAAATAAATAAATATTTGGCATTCCCACAGTGGTCCCTCCTTCCTGTCCTACGTTTTAAACATTTTATGTCTATTTTGTTGCACTGTATGAAAATCACCCGGCCGACAAATGTCTGTATGGTCAAAGCAATGGTATTCCCAGTAGTCATGTATGGCTGTGAGAGTTGGACTATAAGGAAGGCCGAGCGCCAAAGAATAGATTCTTTTGAACTATGGTGCTGGAGAAGACTCTTGAGAGTCCCTTGGACTGCAAGAAGATCAAATCAGTCAATCCTAAAAGAAATCAACCCTGACTGTTCCCTGAAAGGCCAGATAATGAAACTGAAGCTCAAATACTTTGGCCACCAAATGAAAAGGGAGCACTCACTGGAGAAGAAGGCCCTGATGCTGGGAAAGACTGAAGGAAAAAGAAGACGGGGAAGGCAAAGGATGAGATGGTTAGACAGTGTTATCGATGCAGCAAACATGAAATTAAGCAAACTCCAGAGGGCGATGGAAGACAGGAGGGCCTGGTGTGATGTGGTCCATGGGGTTGTGAAGAGTCAGGCTCGACTGTGCGACTGAACAACAACAACAACCTAACAGGGCTGTTGTGTGGATAAAAGGAGAAGAGGAGAATGATATAAGCTGCTTTGATCCCCAGGGTGGAGAAAGGTGTGGTATAAATGAAATAAATAAATAATAAATATAACTGAAAATGAGAGGCAGATAAAAGGTAGGTTAGTGAATGGCTGAGAAGGAGACAATGAGGCAGGGAAAGGGGAGAGGATATGGGGTGTCAGGAGGCAAGGAGGAAATAGTGGAGGGAGAGGAATACAGGGGAAAGCCTCCAAGCACCAAGAATACAGAGCATTACTGTCCCAGACAGAATGTTCCATCTATACTTTGTGGCTAATAGCCACTGATGGACCTCTACTCCATATGTTTATCCATATGTATACAAAACAGCAAAATGCCCAAACTAATCCTACCATAAAATAGGGTTCTGAGCACTATCCAGCTGTTGCTAGTCAACAACCTTAGACAAATAACCTGTGGGGAAAACATTGGACTTGACTCTGAAGCACATTCCTGTTTGTTTTCTAGTAATGGCCTGAAATAGGAGGTGAATTTGGTGAAGCAAGGAACTCCAAAGGGTCATTTTGAACATTCTGTAGCACAGTGACGTGAAATTTCACAATAGAGGGCGGTTTGTTTGGGGGGTGAGCGAGCACACCCCCATTGGTAAGGACACCTGACCAGGGCTCTTTCACATGAAGAGACACCTGCAAATATGTATCCCATCGGCAATACTGTAGTGAGAAGGAGAGAAATCTGCGTTTGGGTGTTCATCCCTGGTGAAAGGAACAAACTGTGTGACAGCACTTAATGGACAAACACTGGAGTCTCAGGGGAGGGCAGTAGAAAGTCAGTAAAGGCCTAGATAGGGTGTTCCCTGGCCTTTCCTTTGTCCACTTCTGCTGCTGTCCCTTTGTGACCCAGAATGTTACTCTCAGGGGTCCTTTCCTTCTGGTCACTTCCCTTCTCTCTCTCTTCCTCTGTCCTCCATGAGGGCTGGCATGCTTCCTATAATCTCTCTCCATCCTACCTTTGATTGCTGGCTAGTAGTCTTTACTCTGCCTTTCCTATCTCATATGGAGTTCTCCTAGAATAAAGGCCTCCCTGCCCCCTCCCTGACCTAGATGGCCCAGGTTAGCCCTCTCTTGTCAGATTAAACTCCTTGTATATTCCACATTACCCTGACGTGGATGACCGAGTCTAGCCAACTCTCGTCAGATCTCAGAAGCTAAGCAGGGTCAGGCCTAGTTAGTATTTGGATGGGAGACCACCAAGGAAGCCCAGGATTGCTAAACTGAGGCAGACAATAGCCAACCACCTCTGCTTGTCTCTTGTCTTGAAAACCCTGCAGGGTCTCCAGCAGTCAGTTGTGACTTGAGATCACCACCTTCTAAGTAACAAGTTTCAATGTGAACTTCTTCTTCCAGCAGCCAAACCAGAGGATCCCTCTGTGCATAGACTCAGCTCTGCTTCCAGTCCTCAAGAGAAAGAGCTCCATCCCAGTTTCCTTGGCAAAATTATTGGATCCTATCTCCCCACACCCTCTGTGAGGCATCACCTCTGACTACCCTCGAGGGTTAATGTGAATGCTAATGGGCTGGTTCCGTCCTGCAGGTGTTGCAAATTGGTTTCTCTGCCTCCTCAGCCCTTATCATCTTCAAGGCCAGAGCTGGAAATGGGGCAATTAGCTTCCCACAAGAACCTGCCACCCAGAGGATGGAAGGGGAAGCATCAGGGCCGATGAGGTAATTTTCTCAAGGGTGCCAGCAAGAACGTGTCCTGATTGGGTGTCATCGTCACCTGATGCTACTTGGCCAAAAACTATAGTTGAGCTAACAGCCTGGAGAAAAGGGGCTAGCTTGGATTCTGATGGACTGAAGACCTGGACTATGGTATGCTCATATTGGAATAGACAACAGTGTAGAAAATGCATAAGCCTTTGACTCTTGGACTTAAGGTTTGTGCCATCAAATGCAGGTTTTGAAAAGGTGTCAGATAGTTGAGCTAGTTTCCCTTGTTTTCTTTGCTGTGTGATTTCAGAGTGTTGTGTTGCCTGTAGAATAAACCTTTTAGTTTTGACAGAAACTAAATAAAACTTCTTATAATTAAAAAAAAAAGAAGGCTTTGGTTACTGGTGTACAACAGCCCTGGCAACCCACGGGATTCAGTCTTGGACTCCTTGACACCTCCCCTTGGCAACAATGTCTGAGAACCCGCACCAAGACACACGGAAGAGTTGGAGGTGTCTAGTGTCACTCACAAACGCTTTCACACCTGTGGAATAACAAATGTTGCCCCCAAAATCAAGTCCACAATAATTTGGCACAAACCTGTTTCAGTGGTTATTTCCCTTCTGTTGGGTTATTACAATGGCGGACGAGAGAGGAAAAAAAAAGATTCAGATGGCTTGTTCGTTACTTTTTTTAAAAGCAACATTCGTTTTAATACTAATATTAAACATCATGTCATGCAGTCGAACAAGAAGCCTGGCTTGCATGGGAGTTCTGTCCCCCGCCCCCACCCCATCAAAGGGCTTCATTGTCCTTTCAGTTCACCAAACTTTAGTGCCATTCCCCAGGAGCAAAGCAGGGACACACTACAGAACACAGCTAGGTGCAGAATGAGAGAATTATAAAACTGTCAACAGTGTCAGAATGTATTGTGATCAGCAGCCCAATAGCGGTGCCTGGAAAGCAGCCATTTATTCAAAAGGAGTTCTTTTTATGGTCTGATAAATTGCATTAATTTAAAACAAAACGGTAATGACATTTTGTGCAAAATAATATTTTAGTAACTGCAGATGCTGCCAGGATTCTGACATCTTTTATTTCCCCTCGTTTGCCTCTCTCTCTCTCTCTCTCTCTCTCTCTTTCTCTCTCTCCCCCTCTCCTGTTCTCTGGATCAACTGGGCTGCACCAGTGAAACCTAAAGACACACCTCTTTGCCAGACCATTCTCAGTCTGAAACCAGACTGTCAAAGTTTATCACTCACAGGGAGTTCAGTGTCGGGGTTCTCACCTGTCAGGTCCCCTTTAGAGCTTTTTAAAGCTTCTCCCTTGAGGATCCAGAGCCACCTGCACACCTTTTTTCTTAATCAAGCTCTGCCACAATCTATTCCATTCCCCTGCTTCTAGTTTTGATGGCACCACCGTTATTTCTGGCCAAATAATTCCAGTTAGATTTACGTAAGTATCCGGGGAAACAAACCACAGCATACATAATGTTCACCAAGCTTTCTGCAATCACCACGGCATTTGAAGTTTGCAGATGGCAGGAAATTCCAGCAATTGGTGGGAGACCCACCGATTTAAACGATGGTTACGTAGCCTGTCATCTTCCATTTAGGCAATCAATCAACTCATTCATCAACACAATGGAAATAAGTTGGTGTATTGTTACAACTGCCCTCAGAAAACATATCTTCACATAACAGAATATATTTATGGAACTCACTTCTTTAGGATGCACAGTTAGGATTGTCAGTTGTGGGTTGGGAGACTTGGGGGGAGGGGGGAGCCTGGGGACTGTGGGATTTGGGGAAGCAGGGTATAATGCCATTGAGTCTGCCCTCCAAAGCAGTCATTTTCTCCAGGGGAACGGATCTTGGTCCTCTGGAGATCAGCTGTAACAGGAGGAGATGTTCAGCCATGAGCTGACTTAGAACTGGGAGCAAAAAGCAAACTCCATCCAGTTCTCCCTCTAAACTGAGTTAGTGTGAGCTAGCTCACAGTTTTTTAGCCTCCGGCTCACACATTTTTGTGAGGGATGGCTCCAGAGGAAACTAATTTATGTAGTAGCCAAATTGCGAACTCACAACCTCAATGCCCGTAGCTCACAAAGTAGAAATGTTGCTCACAAGACTCCACAGTTGAGAGGGAGCATCTGAATTCAGGAGTACCAAGCACAGGAAGTGGTGGCGGCTGCAAGCATGGACAGCTTCAAAAGGGAATTAGATGAGCATATGGAGCAGAGGTCCATCAGTGGCTATTAGCCACAAGGTATAGATAGGGGCTCTGGGGCAAGTGATGCTCTGTCATCTTGGTGCTTGAGGGGGGGGTCAACAGTGGGAGGGCTTCTAGTGTTGTGGCCCCACTGGTGGACCCCCTGATGGCCCCTGGTATTTCTGGCCACTGTGTGGCACAGAGTGTTGGACTGGATGGGCCTTTGGCCTGATCCAACATTGGCGTCTCTTATGTTCTTATAATATTAATATCCCACACTCTCAGCCTACAGCCTACAGAGTAGCTTACAAATACTTCTTAACACACCGCAAGTCCAGTAAAACCTTGTGTTTGTGTGTGTTAAGTCTTGTCTAGCCATTTCTGACTAATGGTGACCCAAGGAATGAATGACCTCCAAAATGTCTTATTTATGTATTATTTTATTTTGTTTAATTTATATCCCTCCCTCCCTGCCAGGGCAGGCTCAGAGCCACTTACAGGATATAACATTAACAGCCTTCCTCAGGCCTTGCAAGCTGAGGGGCCCTCGTGGCTTCCTTGACTGGGTCCATCCATCTCATGTGGGCCTTTCTCTATTCATGCTGCCTTCAGCTTTCCCTAGCATAGAGTGCAGCGGTCATACGTGCTAGATAATGCGGGGGGGAGTGAGGCTATTTGCTCCGTTGTAATTTGACTCGCCACTGCGTGATCAGATGCAATGGTGGGTGAATCAGTTTTTTCCCCTTCAACAAGGGATCACGGATGGAATGGGAGCGTGCTGGAGCAATCACACAGGGAAGTCTGTCTGCGGCCCGTTGCAAACCCGTTTGATACTACACTTTCCCCGGTATTTTTTCACGCCGCATCTTTGGCGGAGCGAAACGGGTTGCCGACAGGTGCAGGACACTTGCCAGATGTTCCCGTGTGATTGCGCCCTTAAAATCCACCTGGCATTCGTGCCTCTCGCGCAGCTAATTCTATCAGAACTATAATGATCTTTTCCAGTGAGTCTTGCCTTCTCATGATGTCACCAAAGTATGATAGCCTCAGTTTAATTGTTTCGGCTTCTAGGGAGAGTTCAGGCTTGATTTGATCTAAAACCCACTTATTTGTCTTTTTGGTGGTCCATGGTATCCACAAAACACTTCTCCAGCAATAAATCTTTAAAAATACACACACAAGCAGTCGGTAATATCAGTCAACAGAGGCAAAGTAAATTAACTGACCAATGACAATGATAAAAGTCAGCAATAAAACCAGTCGGTAGTTTATCAGAAGATCAGTGACAGAAGAAGAAAAAATCAGCCAGTACCAGCAATGATCAAAATGCTAACAAATATAAGACCATACAAAATGGGAAGCTGGTAATGGTAAGCCAACCAAAGCTCCCTCAACAAAATCGTAGGAGAAAACAAAGGAGCATTGTTTATGGGAAGAGCTGGCAACAAATAATCAATAAATTATTCCTTTATTTGGGTAGGAAAACGTAAAGCACACGCTGGGCTGTTCCAAATCCTCATTTTCCTCTCCTGCGTGTTCCTGTCGTTTCATGGTTGTTGTTTTCTGTGCCACATGTGTTTCGCTCCCTCTAGTGGTCGATTCAATATTACATCAGTTAGGTCCAGCAGACTTCCCTGCAGATTTAAATGTCAGGTTTTTATGCCAGACATAAATTGATATAATATTGAATCCACACTAAGAGGAACAAAAAAAATTGGGGGGGGGGGCATCTGAAGCAACCTAAAGCAGGGAGGGAGTTGTATAGGCAAGAAGTCACAAAGAACACACTTTGGAAAGTGAGGTCAGACCCTGCAGGCCTCCATGAAAGATCTCAGCAATCCAGCAGGCCTGTAGGGGACTGTAAGGGAATGCCAGCACTTAATTGGGCCCTGAAACAAATCAGCAGCCAGGGCCTCTTTTAAGAGAGGCAAGATGCATCCTCTAGAAACGTCAGAGGCCTCACAGTAGTGTTGAGAGCTAATTGACAACTAGGCGTGCTGTGATTCCCAGCATCTTTCCCAGTTCACACTCTCCTCTTTGCCATAAATCCAATATCAGCACTTGTGGGGTGGGGGGTTGGCGGGGGGGGGACGTTCTGTAGCCAACTTGTGTTGAGTGCAGGTACCTATTTGTATATCAAACACTGTGCACACCAAGGAACAAATTAGTATTCTGTCCTTCTCCCATGCTGCTAAACTCCACATGCAGATGGAACACATTACCCCATTAGGCCAGTTAAAGAGCTTCTAAATTAGATTTGTGACTTGAAAGTTTGAATAAGGAAACTAATAGAACACAAAATGAAGCACAGGGAAAATTAGATTAATTATCTGCAGCATGTTGAGTGAATGGTGGCTGCTGGATTTTTGCTGTAGAGAAATGGCATTTAGGCATCACACACCTGCCTCGATTTACGCTGTTGCAAAGGTTTGGAAATCACAGATACATACAGGCCGGTTGTTTGCTGGGTGTTTATTTTAAGCACACTGAACTTTTTTAGTTCTTCCTGAATAAAGTGAGGGAGAAATGCTCGTTGGTGGTCGTGGTGGAAAGGGCAGTCAACGTATGGTGACCTCGTAGGGTTTTCAAGGCAGGGAGGCATTTAGAAGTGATTTGCCATTGCCTACCCCTGTCTTGCAACCCTGAACTTCCTTGGGGGGCTCCCATCCAAATACTAACCAGGGCTGACTCTGCTTAGCTTCTAAGATCTGATGAGATCAAGCTAGTCCGGGCTGTCCGGGTCAGGGCAGGAGACATACTTAGGGGCAGAAAGTTAGTGTCTGTAGTGTGACAATAATCCTCTGGCACCGACAGTGGCCCCGTGAGTCAAATCAAAGCTGGCGTGACATCCTCCTCCCCTATCACAGCTCCCGTGCTTTCCCCTAAACACACCCTTCAGCAGAGGCAAAGGGCCGAGAATGACAGAGGCAAGGAAGACACTGTTTTAGCAGCCTTACCACAAAGCTTAAGCTTGCTTGCTTCATTTCAAAACCCATTTCCCAGTGATTTAGGTCATTCAGATGGATAAAGACAATTCAGTTTGTTCAGCCCGAGTATCGTGGACTCTGTTGTCACCTGTTACTCAGTCGTTTTCCAGGATATTTCCTACTAACATTTGAAACCCAATGCAATGTACTTGTACGGGTTGATCTTAATTTAGTTGTTTGGTTTTGAATGAGCTTACACTGGAATACAGCCCTGACTTGGATAGCCCAAGCTAGCTCGATCTCAACAGATCTTGAGAGCTAAGCAGACTTGGCCCAGACTAGTATTTGGATGGGAGACTTCCAAGGAATACCAGGGTTGCTATGCAGAGGCAGGCAATGGCAAACCAAACCTGAACATCTCTTGCCTTGAAAGCCCCACCAAGGATTGCCATAAATCAGCTCTGACATGACGGAACTTTCTAACACCAGACTGCAATAGCCATTGCACAGTGTACTGTTGTTGTTGTTCAGTCGCACAGTCGAGTCCGACTCTTCGCGACCCCATGGACCAGCTCTCGCCAGGCCCTCCTGTCTTCCGCCATCCTCCGAAGCCCGCTCAATTTCATGTCTGTTGCATCTATGACATTGTGTAACCATCTCATCCTTTGCCGTCCCCGTCTTCTTTGACCTTCAGTCTTTCCCAGCATCAGGGTCTTCTCCAGTGAATGCTCCCTTCTCACTGGGTGGCCAAAGTATTTGAGCTTCAGTTTCATTATCTGGCCTTCCAGGGAACAGTCAGGGTTGCTTTCTTTTAGGATTGACTGAGTTGATCTTCTTGCAGTCCAAGGGACTCTCAAGAGTCTTCTCCAGCACCATTGTGCTGTAGTCTCATAAAAATCTGCTTTGAAACATAACAACCACCCTAATAGATCAACAGTATTTGTACTACCCCATAATAATCTTGACGGAAGCCTTAGAGCAGGAGTGCCCAACAAATAGGTTGTGAACTGCCTGTACATCACCAGCTACTGCAGACTAGAGTAGTTCAAGAGTCCCTTAGGAGACCCAAGGAAAGGTCGTGAAAAGATCTGCTCCAGGCATTAAAAAAGCAACAACAACTTTTCTTTCCTTCGTTTTTTAAAGTATGCTGTTTAACTGGCAGCTTCAGTTCTGGTGCTTTTTCTAGTCCATGTTCAGTTTCTAGGATACAACAAAACTTAGTAACAAACTGGGAAAGGGAGAATGTAGCTCTGGGTATTTTTGATTATCCAGAAATTCCTCTTATTGAAGAAAAGACTGTTGATCCCTGCTGCATTGTTTGTTTCATAACATAATTGACAAAGATCCTGGGGATTGGCCACCCAAGTGTTTAGGGATGAGGCCACCAACCAGACATGTCCCAGATGAGGGACCAGACATGGGGATGCCACCCTCCAGAGGAACTGGTTGTGGCCACTGAGTGAGGAAGGGTGCTGGTCTAGACGGACCACTGGTCTGATCCACCAGGGCTCTTCTCGTGTTTTTAACTCTGGGTTGGAAAATTCCTGGAGAGCTGGGGAAGGGAGGAGTTTGGGGAGAGGTGGGAGCTCAGCAGGGAAGAGATGTCACACACTCCACCTTCTAAAACAGCCATTTTCTCCAGGGGAACCAACCCCTGTAGTCTGGATATCCTATATATATACCCAATGCATTGGCAGTTTATGGCTCTCCCATTGGCTGTACTGTGCACTCCATTAGTCATTGACCCACCAACCACCACTCAAGAGTACTCACGTGCCATTGGCTGGGTTCTGGGTCCGCTTCTCTCCCCTGCCCACTGTCGGTTTGGCCACTTCCCTGTCTGAATAAACTGCCAAAACAGCTGTATCTCCTGACAAAGACACTTCTACTGCTGCTTGGCTCCTCCGTGGATGGCTGGCTACTGAGGTGGGCCAGTGGCCGTCAAACCATTCTCTTCTCCTGATGTGTGGGTCACTTTCCCATCAGGAGCTTGGTTATGTCAGTAAAAAGGCAAGAGGGAGGAGACCCCTTCCAGGCCTACTTTGGCCTTTGTGGGGAGGAGGAGGAGGAGGAGGAGGAGAGATTGGATTTATACCCTGCCCTTCACTACCCAAAGGAATCTCAGAGTGGCCTACAAACTCCTCTCCCTTCCCCTCCCCACAACAGACACCCCGTGAGGTAGGTGGGGCTGAGAGAGCTCTGACAGAAACTGCTCTTTTTCACAAACATCTGTGCCAGAACTATGGCTTGCCCGAGGTCATTCAGAAGCTGCAAGTGGAGGAGTGGGGAATCAAACCTGGTTCTCCCAGATTAGAGTCAGCACACTTAACCACTACACCAAACTCATTGGGGCCAGTCCTGACTAGGGTTGCCAGCTCCTGGTTGGGAAATTCCTGGAGATTTTGTGGTGGAGTCTATGGAAGCCAGAGTTTGCGGAGAGGAGAGGTCTCAGCTGAATAGAATGCCATACAGTCCAAAGCAGTTATTTTCTACAGGAGGAGAGAGAGATCTGTTGTCTGAAGTTCAGTTGTGATACCAGGCGATACCACAGCCAGTGTCATGTAGCAGTTAGCACTTCAGATCAGGGTCTTCTAGACCCAGGTTCTTGCTGTGGAAGCTGACTGGGTGATTTTGGACCAGTCACAGACTTTCATCCTGCCCTACTTCACAGGGTTGTTCTGCAGATCAAAAGGGGGAGAGGAGAATGATGTAAGCTGCTTTGGTCCCCACTGCAGAGAAAGACTGTACTTTTCCTCCGGGGGAACACTTGTTGCAAGTCTCCAGGTGAGGGCTGGAGATCACTCAGAATTACAACTGTTCTCCAGATGGCAGAGATCAGAGCCCCTGGAGAAAATGCTGGACTCTGTGTCATTATACGCTGGTGGACCTCCTGATGGCACCTGGTATTTTTGGCTACTGTGTGACAGAGTGTTGGACTGGATGGGTCATTGGCCTAATTCAAGATTGGCTTCTCTTATGTTCTTATACCCTGCTGAGTTTGCCACACTATGACAGCCAGCGTGAGGTAGCAAGTAGCACTTCACAGCAGGGTCTGTCAGACCCAGGCTCTTGCTGTGGAAGCTGAGTGGGCAATTTCAGACCAGTCAGAGACTGTCAGCCTAACTTAGTTCACAGGGTTGTTGTGCAGATCAAAAGGGGGAGAGGAGAATGATGTAAGCTGCTTTGGTCCCCACTGCGGAGAAAGACTGTACTCTTCCTAGGTAGAGGCTACAGAGAGGGGGGAGGAGATGGAAAGCTGAAGTCAGAGGAGCAGATAAAGGTAAGTTGATGGTAGGGTTGTCAACTCCAGGTTAGAAAATTCCTGGAGATTTGAGGGGTGGGGCCTGGAGAGGGTGGGGTTTGAGGAGGGTTGGGACCTCAGTCAGGTACAATGCCATAGAATCCACCCTTCAAACCAGGCATGGTCTCAGGAAGGCCAAAGTTCAAGCTCAGAAGGGAGAAGATGAAGGTGAAGGGAGTTCAAAAATGTTGAGAAACACTGTCCTGTGGGCATAAGCTTCTCCTGAACCGTTTATGTAGGCCTTTCAAAAGTGCCTAGGTAATAATTATACTAGAAACAAGTACCAAAGACATCAAAGTGGGAGGAGGACCTGGAAGGTAGGTTCACGTGACTCCAGAGATCCCAGCTTTTGAGAAGAAATGGAGGGGGGGGCAAGCTTCTGAGGCAAGCGGTCTTCAGATCCAAATATCTCAAGATACTTGATAGGCTACGTACAAGTTGACACAGGTCTGCAGAAGTAAAGGATTTTCCAAGTTATTTTTGTATGGGTTATACAAGGGCTGTGCTCTTTAGTATGTGTTTTATCCTTCAGCAGGTTTTGAAGTCAGGCCTTCAGTGCAGTAGAAACCCAAGCTCGAGTTTCATCCCCGTTCAAGAGGTTGTGCCAGCAAGTGGCAGATGTTCAAACTCTGGACTGTACAAAAGAGAAATGCAAGTATTAAAGAATGATAACATAATGCTTATACATTTGCTGTTTATATATTTCCAGATGTTTTTATAATTGCCACTGATGTTCTTTGATACGGGTCTCCAAGAATTTCCAGCAGAGGACACACCTTGCTAGAGGGTTTCATATGGGTAGCTGTCTTAGTCTGTAGTAGCAGAACAAAATTCAAGTCCAGGAGATCTCCAGATGTCACCTGGAAGTTGGCAAGTTTACTGGCCACTTTTTTTGTACCATACTATCAAGCATCCCCATCCATGGGGCATTCCAGGCAAGAAATGAGAAGAGGTGCTTTGCCATTGCCTTCCTTTGCAGAGCAGCCAAGTCTTCTGGGGCTGAGCCGGCTTAACATTCAAATTCTGAGACTCTCGAGCTAAGCTGGGCTACTCAGACTGCTGGTAGTAGTAACCCTGTTAACCATTTGCATATAAATATATGGTCATGACGACTAGGTGGAGCTTCTAAGTTCAGAAATCATTTCTCTTTATGTCTAGTCGGAGAATGTGCATCACCTTCAAACTGGAGGATTCAAATCCAGCATTCTGCCTCGAGGCAGATACTGTATTGTAGATGGGCGCTGGATCCAGTCCAATTCCTGAATCTGCATATCCACACAAAGTAGACGTCAGCAAACAAATGATGGACTCCGTTTCAAAGGCATGCCGACAAAGCTTACCAAACAATTCTCCTTCCTCTGAGAACAGATATCCTACGACAGGATAGAGAGTTCGGCATTTGAAATGTATAATCACCAGGGCTTTGTTTTCTTGGGAATCTCAAGGGTATAAGTTTCCCTAAAACACAATGCCTGACGTTATTTTTGTATGTGTGTCAGAGAGAGGGGTGTGTGTGTGCATCCTGCATGAAACTCCGTAGAGGTACTTTATTGTCAAAAAGACAATCCGCTCCATTATTTCTCAAGCAGACAGGTGCATC
>NW_015159779.1:232599-237116 GCF_001447785.1 Gekko japonicus
GGAAGAGAGTTTGTGTTATTTTATACATGCGCTTGTGTGTGTGTGTGTGTTTTCTCCCCAGAAAACCTGGATACAAAGAAGACATGATGGGAGGTATTCACATGGGTGAATCTGTCCATAAATAACAGTATGTGAAATGTCAAAATGACTTTGAGAACATGAGGCAGTGGCACATGTCGAGACGTAATTTTTGTACTATAATCCATTTGCATTACAAAGAATAGATTTTTAAAAGAAAAAAAAGATATTAAAACATGCACAAAAATAGATGGGAGGACACTGAATTAATTTACTGAAGCAACTGAGGCAAAGAAGGGAAACAAAAATCAAAAAGTGACATATTGAGTATTTACCAATTGCCCAGAAATACCAAGGAAGCAGATGAAAACAACGTTTTCTGAAAATCAACACAACCTAATATATTTCGGGATCATTTTGTTCATGCAGCATTGTAAAGATTACTCATCTTCTATGTATCTTTCGGGCTTTTTTATATTTTAGAAATTTAGGAAAAACGATGGCAGCTAATCTTAATAATCTGGGTTTTCATACTGCTAGTTCCGTCATCTCACGGGTAAACCATCTTATCAATTCCAGTGGGTTCATTTGGTTTCCATGGTACAATGAAACTTGAATAGGATGATAGTCTTAAGGTCCAACCCTTTCTTACTCAGAAAAAAAATTCTTAGTTTAAATGAGACTGACTACTAAACAAGTGTGCATAGTATTGCAGTCTTAAACATCTCAAATAACCCCCAGCAGTTTTTCTTTGGAACTCTGGAACTCATTAAGGAACTCACTACAAAACAGGTATCTCAATTAAAACCAGTCCATAACAACTGATCTTAAGGATAAGTTCGTAAACTCTGCCACTTAACTGAACCCAAAAAAGTTTGGTCACAGATTTCTTACCAACAATTGCCTATATTACGATTCCAAATCCACCCCAAGTTTGGTGGCAGGAAATGCTGCCAAGTCACAGCTGACTTAAGGCAACCCCATAGAGTTTTCAAGGCAAGAGATGTTCAGAGGTGGTCTGCCATGACTTGCTTCTCTGTTGCAACCCTGGACTTCCCCGATGGTCTCCCATCCGAGTACTAACCAGGGCCAACCCTGCTTAACTTCTGAGATATGATAAGATTGGAATATCCCTAAATTGAAGAACTCAAATATGCTTTGTCTTGGCATAGGCAAACAGATAGGGTTGCCAGCCTCCAGGTGGGGCCTGGGGATCTCCCGCTTTTGCAACTGATCCCCAGCTGACAGAGATCAGCTCCCCGGGAGAAAATGGCTGCTCTGAAGGGTGGACTCCGTGGCACTGTACCATGCCGAGGCCCCTCCCCTCCCCAAACCCCACCCTCTCCTGGATCCACCCCCAAAGTCTCCAGGCATTTTCCAACCCAGACCTGGAAACCCTACAGCCAGAGCATCTGAGAAAAGAGCTTCAGAATATGGAAAACAGGAATAAGGCTCTTTCTTTTTTTGAGCATGGAGAGTGTGCTATCACCCAGTAAAGCTAGACTGGACCTCAACTTTTTTTGTTTTGTTTTTGGTGAGCATTCTGAGTACTGCTGAATCCCTTTTTTAAGAAGGAGGGAAAACTAGGCATGTAAAAAAAGAATTACAAACCATTCAACTGTACTTAGATTTTCAGATAAACCAAACTCTCTGCAATCTCCACAGCTTCCGAAGGCAAATTTCAGAGGCTTACAAATGCTGACCTTAAATATATTTAAAGAAAGACTCTTTAGTTTTATGACATTTCAAAAAAGGCAAGAAGACATATCTCCTTGATATTACTTACTTTTAGAGGCCAGGGCCTTGCTGCCACTGCTGCTTCACGCTGTCCATCACAGCAAGCTCAGAAGAAGCAACCAGTTTCAGCCAGAAAGCAAACCACTGCTCCTCACTCCTCTGACCTGTCCATCACAGCCAGCACTTCCCTAATTGGCGAGGACTAAGGGAAGGTGGAACGAGCTGGTTTGCAGAAAACTCCGTGTTTTGCCTGGTATCTGTGGGTCTAGAAATGTAGAAGTTGTATTTAAAACTGGAAGCTGAGATTCTGGATCAGCTAATGGGTGAGACAGGCTACAGTTTGGAGGGTTGCCAAGTCCAACCTCCAGGTGGTGGCTGGAGATCTCCTGGGAATACAACTAATCTCCAGGCAACAGAGATCAGTTCACCTTGGGGAAAATGGCCACTTTGGAAGGTGGACTCTATGGCGTTGCAGCCCATTGATGTCCCTCCCCTGTCAGCTATGCTGCCGTGATGTTTGTGGGCGAGAGTGCAGCTGCTTGACCTGTGTACCAACTGATGCCGCATTCCTTTGTCCTTCTTATCTATGACCTTGCTAGCTAGCTGTCTATGTAGCGTCTCCCCATGTATTACCCGTGGGATAGGTTTCGATTCCCAGCTTTGGCTGTAACGGCCTGGGGCCCCATTCTCCCGCGTGCGGGAGTCAGGCCAATTGGCCTATGAGTGGTGTGTGTGTGTGTGTGTGCGTATGAATGCCCTATATCCCTTTATGCTTGTAGGAAAGTAGCCAATGCCATTCCTAACAGTACTGATGTTACTGCCTCTATAGCTCTTACATTAAAGTATAACCTTATGACAAGCGTGTACTTCTTTGTTTGGCTGTGGATCCTGACATTCTGTTAGGAATATGACATTCTCTATTTACGTGCCTCTCTCCACCCGAGATGAGCGACAAAGAGGAGAAACCTCCGACAATGGAGGGAGGGGGTAATTCCCTCTACCCAGATCGAAACACTGGTGACCACTACACCACCGGTAACGACCCTGAGGAAGGAACCAGGACCTGGAACCGTACCTAAGATGACCTCGACACACCTTTTCCTGACCCCCCGTGGACCAAGACACCCGCACGGGCAGGGGCATGTGTGGGCGGAGATTAGCGATTAGGCACACCGGTCCTGATCTTCAGCCCATATTTCCAGACTCTGTAAATATCTGGATTGATCAGTAACTCTGATCAACAGGACATAGCTTTAAATCTAACGACCTTTGCACAGCCACAGTACCTATGGACATGTTGAAGAAGGTAGCTTGTTAATCATTGTTCCAGTGTAAGCATCCTTAAGACAAATCCCCCTGAAAGTATTTGTTCTTTGGTTTCTCTACGTGCCAGTCTTAGCCTCACCCCACAGTGGGTGAGGGGGCCAGAGTGTGCTTAAAATAAACGCTTGCTGCCTTGGAAGGCAGACTGATTTCTCTACCCTCGAGAGAGCTGTCTCTGTGATTCCTTCATGTGGCGGCCGAACAGGGACACTGAGGAACACACCTGGCTCACCAGCACCTGGAACAGGTCCCTGAGTGCACTCCTTCGTCCAGCATCTGCTGTGACCCCTTCACTGGTGAGTATGGGGGGTGATTTGACGCTCCCTCAAAGAAAGCATGCCGAAGGACTCCATTATTTGCTTCAGAGAGCCGGCGGGACCGCATTTCTGCAGCAAGTAAAGGGTTTGTTAGGAGAAATCCACAGGCAATGTCCCTCCTACCCGGAAGAGGGGTCCTTGAGACTCCGGGATTGGGAGACAGTGGGGAAGGTTTTACACTGTTCCCCAAGAGCTCCTGTAGAGCTGCTGCAGGTCTGGCATCAATGTCGATATGCAGTTGAAACTTTTGCACCCACTCAGCTGAGGACGCAGTTAACAGTGTGTCCTCCTCCGTCTTATTCGGTCTGTCAGCTGGCCGACCCGAAACCTCCCTCTACATCTCCCTCAGCTCCAACCTTGTTGGAATCTGGGACCAGTAGGTCTGATGATTCCTCTGTGTCTTCTGCTTTAACCCTACACTGACCATCTCAGATTCCTGGTCGGGTTGTTAGAGAAGTCCTAGAGACTAAATTACAGGAGGGGGATGGGGATCTTGAAGAATTAACAGAAATGTTGTGTCTGCCCAGTACATGTTGCTGGACAGGATGCACAGGGTAATCAGATTGTTGAGTATAAGCCTTTGTCTTATACCCTTTTAACGGAACTCCGTAAAGGAATCCAGGATACAGGTATTCAAAGTTCTTATGTACATGGTCTTTTAGAAACCATAGCACCTGTTTCTTCACTGGCTTCTCTGACATGCAGTATAGAAGGCTCCTCTGCCTTTTCTCAGGGGGCTCAATTGGTTTTACCTAAGCCACTGCCTCCTTCACCACTTGTGCCTTCAGCACCAAAAGCCTTAGAATCTTCAGTGCCAACAATTTTAGAGTCTTTACTCTCAATGCCTCAACAGCCATCACCTGTGGTTCCACCAGATAAAACTCCTCCACCCTTACACCCTTCTCCACAAAGTGTTCTTATGGATCACTTAAAAAACCAGAACCCTTACTTGGAAGAAATTAAAGAGATTTCTGAAATGTTCTCTGTGTGTCCAGTGCATCTCACTAGAAACCAAGATGAAGCTGGGAATAACACAGTGGAATACCAACCCATTTCCTATCCTATTTTAACAGAAGTGCGCAAGGGAATTCAGGACATGAGCTTACAGAGTATCGACAGTGA
>NW_015159779.1:237787-299856 GCF_001447785.1 Gekko japonicus
TTTCATTGTTATATATCCTTTCCTCTTCCCCCCCCCTTTTTTCAGCTTCCCACAGTGCTCCAACCTTCAGCCCATATCTTCTCCTCATATCCCCTTTCCCCATTATTTCACCTCTATAGGTATCTCTATTCTATTAACCTTTTAAGTTTCAATAATTATCAAAGTAATGCTACCTGTCCTTTACATCCCAATATTTTTCTAAGTATTCTTTAAGGTCTTTTCAGTTTGAAAACATTCTTCTGCCTCTAGGTTTTTAAGCTTCCTTGTCATTTTGTCCATCTCAACCGTAAATAGTAATTTTTTTCTCCATTCTCCAACTTCTAAACCTTTATCCTGTTTCCAATATTGAGCATACGTTACTAGACTGCCTTCTGTGATCAGTTGGCAACCCCTTAAAGAGTTAGCTAAAGCCAAAAGGCATTTTCTACTTTTTTATGGATGTTACATTTTCTGGTGTACTGTGGGCCACTCCTCAGCAGGGGGAACCTGCAGCTCATGTTATTTCTCACCTCTACACTGCAATCACTGCATTGGGCCACCCCCAGCGGCTCAAGACAGACAATGCTCCTGCATATATGTCAGCTGCTTTTCTTTCCTTTTGCACTCTATGGGACGTTCAGTTAACCCATGGTATTCCTTACAATTCTACAGGTCGAGCTATAGTAGAGAGAGCTAATTGCTCCTTCAAGGACCTGCTGCACAAACAATTAAAAATGGACCGCCTATGTCCACCCACACTGACCAAAATTATGCAGCAGGTCCACAAGGTTTTGTTCTCCCTTAACCAACTCAATGTTTCTGGTCCCCTGGGATCTCCGCGCTCATCAGCTTATGATTGTCATTTGCCACTAATAACATGGGGGCGAGGGTTTGTTTGTCTTAACCTCTGTAGGTCCTTTGTGGGTCCCGGCCAGATGTGTTCGACTGGCTTATGGCGTGGCTCCAAGGATCCCTTACCAGAGATGGCCAAGGTCAGCCTGCAAGAAGCGCAGCACCCATTCCAGCCCCTTGTGAGCCAAGGCCTCCAAACTCACTGCAAGCTCCACTGATCACATGGGGAGCCAATTTGTCTTCCTTTTGCCTTGTCTTCCTTTTGCCTAAAGGAATCTGCCTCTATGCATGGTTTCCTTTTGCATCATGTACTGTATCTGTGTATACTCCTTTTGAACATTTGAACACTGCCTTTGAACACTCTGAACGAACTATCTGCTGTTCCTCATGCCAATGAACTTTCGCTAGTGTGAACCACAAACCACAACTGTTGAACCCTCCACCAGATGCCATGGACTGCCCTGTGGTCGTGACTACCTGGGGGGTGGCTTGAAAAATGTATTCAATATCTTGTAATAATTATTTTATGTTTCATTGTCATGTATATTTCAATCTTGGTGCTTGTCCTGCAACCCCAACAGACGAACTGCCTATTCTGCAGCTACTCCACGAGGGCCTTTAGCACTCTCTCGCTATAACATTCATTCTGATCCCTCTGCGGAGGAATCAGAAAATTCTGAAGAAGAACAATGTCTGCTTTAAAGACAAGAAAAGAATGGAAATGTGGGTGGAGATTAGTGATTAGGCACACCGGTCCTGATCTTCAGCCCATATTTCCAGACTCTGTAAATATCTGGATTGATCAGTAACTCTGATCAACAGGACATAGCTTTAAATCTAACGACCTTTGCACAGCCACAGTACCTATGGACATGTTGAAGAAGGTAGCTTGTTAATCATTGTTCCAATGTAAGCATCCTTAAGACAAATCCCCCTGAAAGTGTTTCTTCTTCGGTTTCTCTACGTGCCAGTCTTAGCTCATCTCTCTACCCTCGAGAGAGCTGTCTCTGTGATTCCTTCAGGTATCGACCGAGTTCGTTAGGGTGGGGCCACTTTAACCCAGACTCAATGGTGGAGACGTATGTGCTCTCGCGGGGGCCCCGTAGGGTCAGCCGGTATGATGTGGACTTTGCATCTATTCTCCAGGGGGGCACCGGAGCGGCAGGGGGTTCCCCTCATTGGGGGAGTTCTGGAACTGCCGATCGCACCCTGGGTGACAAACCGCTCCAAGGCGCGAAGTGACGAGGGATTAGAATTGGACCATCGCCTGGAGGAACTTGAGGAAGTAATCCAGGCGATTCCCAAGATGGTGATGCAAGCTATAAGAGCCAAGAGAGATGCGCAGCAGCCGGCTCCGGCTCCCCCCCCCCCACAGGTACCACCAGAACCAACCCGGGGCTGCGGGGCCCACCGGACATACCAGGACCGGGACCAGGGAGGGCCCAATCCCGGCACCACGACCAGGCAGCCCGAGAGGTCCCCTGCACCACCGCCCGAAGGACCTGATCAAGGCAACGTTTGACGGAGACCCAGAGGAGCTATCCTACTTTGTGAAATTGTAAGCTGCTCTGAGACTCCTTTGGCTAGTGAAGAGTGGGGTATGAATCCAATCTCCTCCTCGTCCTTCGAATTGCCCCCCACCCACTCTAGTCTCAAAATCTGTGATCTGAGTCCCCTTTTGCAAAATCACAATGAAAATGGATTACATTGTGGGGTTGCTGTAATGATTACTTTAAATGTGTTTTAAATTTAGGCGCAAGAGATGGGGGTAGGGCTGTCTTACTTTAGACTTAGTTTTTAGGAAAGTCAAAGAGAGGGGAAAGTGCTAGTATTTATTCAGGTTTAACAAGCAGAGTGGGGGTTATATAGCAAAGTAGGATAAAGCAACAATTGCCTTACCACATCCCTCCCTGGAGACTGGGGCAGTCCTCTTGAGATGTTGCTCCATGTGTTACATTGTGACAAGTTGTGAATTTGGTGACGTTCCCTTATTGAAATGTTTAGCTTCCCCCCCTCCCTTAGGTGAAAAGCATGTGCAGTAGTTTAGTTGCACTTTCTGTTTCCCCTATTGACTGGTGGCTGTTTTGTGTTTCTTGCAGTGGCCTGGAAAGGCCCTGCTTTGTTATAATAAACTGTCAATTGTTCTGGCATGGTGTGCCTGTGGAATTATTACACCATGGAGTTAATTTCTGGTCCTACATTGGTGCAATTCCCCACCAACCAGCAAGATCCCAAAACACTGAGCCTTGCCTAGCTTTTTAAAAGTTGCTGCATCCTAACTGCATGTAGGTTCCAGCAGCTTGTCAAACTCAGCTTAGTTTGCCTAGAGATGTAAAATTTCCGGAAATTTTGAAGCTCGGAAAAAAACCCCGGTTTTTTTCCAGTTTTTTTCAGGGGAAAATGGAAATTTTCAGAAAAATTGAAAAAAATGCTACATTAGCACTTCTTTTGTCTTTTCTAGATTGAAAGTCATTCTGTTACTTTAGGAACATAAAATATGACTATGGACATTTTTACTTGGCATGAAATTATCACAACTAGCATATTAAAAATATAGTGTATCCAAACAGTTATTACAAACAGAATACCCGCCCACATGCAAAAACAAAACTGAAACCTTTTTCTTTTCTCGTGACAATAACACCTCCTAAAGGAAGAAATGCATCTTGTTCTTGCATTGGAGAGTTCAGTTTGTAACCTAGGACTTGCTCGTCCTCAGTGCACAGAAATTAGATCAATCTGATACCATATATATATATTAGAAATGTATATATTAGAAATGATTTGGAAAATATTTGAACACCTTGTCCTAAAATATTTTATTCATCATGTTAAAATAAAACGTTCCATAATCAATTTCTTTTCTTTTCTTTTCTCGGGAAAAAAACGTGTTTTTTTCTGATTTTTTCCGGGTTTTTCCCGGGCCTTCACATCTCTAAGTTTGCCATAGTTACAGGGGGGGGGGAAGAAATTCCTTTGTGGGGGTGTGTGGATGGTTGTGTGTGAATTGCACTATCATAGGTGTCATAACACTTCCTTAAGATACCTTCCTCCTAGAGGAATGTCCTTGAGACCGAAGCTGTGCCAGCTTGCTATTGTAGATAACGGGATCGTATATTCCCAGGTGTGTGTGTGTGGGGGGGGGTAGTGCATGCAAGAGCTAGGCAGGATGGATGCAAAGTATGATTGGTTGTTCTGAGGGGTGGCCTGTTTGAACTTATATTTTTGAACTTTCCCACCAGAACCTCAGTTCTGACACAGTACTGCTCTAGCCTGGATCATGCTGATATCTCAGTAAACAAATCACTGCCAAAGTGAGTGTTGTTGGGAGTCTCTTGACCAGGAGTCAGACACAGCTGTCCATTGAATGCTTTCCCACAGAGTGGCATCTCTAACTGTACAGTATTTGGCTGAAAACTGGCAATGCAGGCCTAAAGCTGGGGACAGAGTGGAAGAGGGCAAAGAGAGGGAATTAACAGAGCTCTGTAAAGATCCATTCTCTCCTTGGCTCCCATATGTAAACCTGCTACAAAAGCAGAAAGTGTAATTTCCATGAGGCCATGCCATAAGACAGAGAGACATCTAAATTGTAAGTGTAATCTCAAAATATCTAACTTTTTTTAACAATGTGTCCTTTAACAATTGTAGGCAGCTGTGGAAGATGTGGTGGTGAAGAGACAGCTGCAAAAAAGAAGTGCATTACTGTGCATCATGTGCAGTCATCTTCCCCCCCCACCACCACTATTGGACACATCTGAGCTGTTCAGATGCAGCTCCAATGACCACTATTTGTGAGCAGATCCTGAGCTGAACCAGTGATTGGTTGGTGCATCTCTGATCCTAAACTACTGCAGAATGGCCTTGGGGTTGTACCTACTTAACTGTCATAATGCATTATTATAATTTCCCCACACTATTATAATTTGGCATTATTCCAGCATTTTAAAAAAAGACGTAATAATCCTATCCCAACTCAAGGATCATACCGAAAGTTACTATAGGCTTTTTACAATACATGTTTAACGCTTTGTATTTCTTGATCGTAACTCTTCATGTGATCAGACGCTTAGATGCAATTTCACAATATAAAAAATAAAATAAGACCGCACAACTGGGTAATGCTTTTGATTATGCTTCAGTGAACAACATCTCATGAATAAATAACTCAGACATTTTGCCCTGAGCGCTACCTGCTGTGTGAGAAGCTGGACTTTTACTTCCCGAACTGTTGCTTCTGCTGAGCCCAGCACTAGTTATGTATCAACTGCATTCCACTCTTCTGGACAGGATTCACTTTCCTCTGTGAATCCATTAAGTGATCTTCCAAACTAGCTGACATGATATTCTCTTGTTTTCTCCTTCCCAATGTTCATATTTATCGTTCTAACTGATAACATACAATACCCATAAAAGGTGGAAAAGGAAGATGTAACTCTGGTGGATGTTGCCCGTCTGCACATGAACACTGACCATCTCAATTGAATTTTGTGAATGCCAAATTGGTGTCATCAAGTCACAACCAATTTATGGCAATCCCAGCAAGGGGGTTTAAAGGCAAGTGAGTAGCAGAGGTGGTTGGCCATCTCCTTTCTCTGAAGAATCCTTCTTGGTGGTCTTCCATCCAAGTACCAACCCTGCTGAGTTTCCCAAGTCTGGTGAGATTGGGCTATACCAGGGGTGGCCAAACTTGCTTAATGTAAGAGCCACATAGAATAAACGTTAGATGTTTGAGAGCCACGAGACATGAACAAATATCACACACACATTCTTTATTGGAAAATATGCAGATTTGCTTTTTATTAACATTAAATGGGACTGCCAAAAATAAAAACAAAAGGGGTAAAAACAATATATTGATAATGATGTTTATTTGTCCAATGATATTTATTTTTTTACTATTTGTTTAAGAGAGAGAGAAAGAGAGAGAATGCTTTGAGAATGCATCTAAAATTAAAGTTGCTTCCTTTCTCTGCTCCCGCCCCACCTCAAGCAAACCCAGGGAGGGGAACACTGGCTAGGGAAGGGAAGACAGATTGGGAAGGCCTGCCTCCCCTTCGCTTCCCCAGCCACCCTGCCAGGAGGCGCACGATATGTGTGAAAGAGCTGTATGCGGCTCCCGTGTTGCAGTTTGGCCACCCCTAGGCTATACCGTGCCATCTTCCCGGAATGGATATGGATACCTACCTCCCCAATTTTAAAAGATGTACAACTGACTTGGGGAGCTGTCACCATTCACTGCGTTATATCTAACTTTTCATCAATATCCACGTGGACAACATCAAATGTTATTTTACTCAGCAACCCAGACAAAGAGCAACTACTCTCTTCATGTGCAAGGGAGGGGGGCTGGGCTTGCTAGATTCACCCATAGAAGGACACACCTATAAGAGAGGGGTGAGGGGGCACGGCCGAGGGAGAATCCGCCTGGACAGCCAGTTCTTCCGTTCCTGAGACTCATTCTGCTGGATTTCATCTGTTTTGGATGGCTCAGGTCAAACCTGATTCAGATATAGCTGTGCATTTACGAAGACTGAGGAACCTAGTTGGCTTTCGTATATCAGGATTTTATTAAAGCATAACTATTGCATCCTTAATATTGACTAACTCAAGAAAATATTATACCATCCTTCATTGTTACGTAGATAATTAAACGAGACCAATTACATGAGTCCATCTTACCCCAAAGATAAGCAGGTCACAAGTGTCCCATCTAAGAAGGAGCTCTCGATCAGTTCATCTTCCCCAAATTCATAGGATTTTAAAATCATCTCCTAACAACAGTTAACTGTCCCAGATGATGAGGATGCACATTCTCGTCTAACTCATTATCTTACAACTTCAGACACCATACAAAGTTACCTATACTTGAAATGTCTTCCTAAAAATTTTTTTAAAGACCTGTTAGTTCATTCTTGTTACTTTTTATCTTAACAAAGTCTTTTTAAAAATAATGATTACAATTTTATCATCTTTTGGACTGCAATCAACACATCTATTTTTAAACAGTATCTCCTTTTTAAGCAATATCTCCACAGATTGTTCCTGCCTTTTTAGGATGCTTCCTCACCTGGACCTCAACAAACAATGGTCGAATCTGCATTTCCATTTTTAAATCAGTTTCGTGCTGCTGTGACACCGTCTTTCTCTATGCTTGTTTGAACGTTCTTTGGAGAAGATTCGTTTAAACCAGTGTGGAGGCACAATGACAGTGGAGCCGCCATGAGAGGGCGATAAGATACGCAGACATGCAACAGTATGCTAGCTCTGTTGAGGTGTGAAAATGAAACCAAATGTAGACAGCTTTTTTGAAGACAGAGTCAGAAGGCTGGGACACCAGTGGGAAAGACAAATGCAGATTCTACCAATATCTGTTGATAATGGGTTAGAGTCCAGAGGAGTCAAACTCATTTGTTATGAAGACCAGAAGTGACCAAAATGTCCATAGATGGCATCTCAGAAGCTTGTCTTTTGCATTCACTTAATATTTGAAAGGCATCAAAATGACTTTTATCACCTGCTTTCTTCAATAAAGTTAGTTTCAGAGGGCAACCGTGTTGGTCTACAGTAGAGCAGCTAGATTCAAGTCCAGTCACACCTTAGAGACCAATGGGGAGGGGCCATGGATCAGGGGTGTGTGTGTGGCTCAGACGACGATCTTCTGCTCGGTGTGCAGAAGATCCCAGGTTCAATCCATGACATCTTCAGCTAAAAAGACCAGGTAGGAGGTGATGTGAGAGGCCACCACCTGAGACTCTGGAGAGCCACTGCCAGTCTGAGTAGACAACACTGACCTCGATGGAATGACAGTCTGAATCAGTTTAATCCAAACAACAACGAAAAAAGACTAGTGTCACAGGAGTCCCAAATATACAGATTCCACTAGTAGAAAACACCATCAAAAATTGCCAAAACAATATATTAAACAATTATAAAGTTGGTGGTGTCACAACAACAACATTAATGCACACTGTAACCATAATAAGGCATAAAATAGAATATTTCCCCCTTTGAAGATAAGACATAAAGTCCATGTAGTCAGTGTGACTTGATAGGAGGAGTCCACATAGTCATAACATTTTCCAGCCTTTGCAAAGACGCCCAATCTAGATACTTGGAAGATGTTTTTCCTTCGACTTCTTCAGTTTACTGGCTGTGTAATTTCAACAGACCACAAGGTTCGTAGCATAAGAAGCAAATCATAGGTTCAGTTTAAGGCAACTTCATGTGTGTTCAAGATTTTCCAGGTACAAGCTTTTGCCTATCAGTAGAATCAGATGAAACTGGTGAGACTCTTACTGTCACCAGATTAATTTACACACTGAGAAGCTACACAGATCGCGACAGACAGCAACATGCAATGACCGATTGGATCGTTGGTGGCACGCAAGAAAGCCTACATCAGAGGAAGGAAGGGATCCATTGTCCTGGATAAAAGTTCACATCGAGTGCCACTGAAATATTTGAAATGCAGTGATTAGAGCCCAGTTATATTATTATGCAAATTGGATATTAAGAAATTGAAGACATACTATCCTTACGGTTGGCCAAAGGCCTCTCTGAGGAACATTCCTTAAGCGTTATAATTTTGTTTGCAGGTTCACATTCTATGATTAAGGAGAGTGCTAAAAATCAAGGTGGAGAAACTCAGAGGATCTTGAATGCTCCCCTCTGTAATCTCTTGTCTCATTGCAGGAAGTTTCTGAGACTACCGAGGAGGTTTTTCTTCAAACACCGTAACTGAACCTAATATAATAAGTGAGAGGTTTGTATTGTTTATAACTCCAAATTCCTTTTGCCTTTGTTAATTCCTGTCAGTGCTTTGGTCTTATTATAATTTCAGACTCCTTTTGTGAATTCTGCTATTAATGATAGGCCAATATGGAATTATGTTACCTGCTGTCAGACTGAGGAGTTTTATAATAGGGATTCAAAAACGCCTGTTAGGTATGTGGTCGAAGCACTTAAATGTCTGAAATTAGTACTCTTAATTTGACATTGTCAATGGATTAGATCCTTAAGTATTCAAGGTGCTGCCCACTAATTCTCAACATATACCTTTAAGCTACAGGAAGCTGATTTCAATACAATATTCCCTCACATTTTTCACACACTGAGAATATTCATTCTATTAAAGCTTACACGTCCCTGGTGTTCTATAGATGGACTCCCCTCCCATACAACAGGCCTGCACGTTCCTGAATTTCGAAGATTATCATAAAGCATCTGTCTGACAGTTGTGTTTTAAGGCAGCTTTTTTGAGCAGGAAAGATCAGTTCCTATATCCGGCAATGGTGTGATATCTCCTCAGCAGGCAGGATATGATGCTTTGGTAATCTGTAGGAGAACGCTTCTCAAAGTCAACAAGATCCACTTAAGGGTAGGTTGTACTGTTTCCCATGCAATAGGCAAGAGAAATAGAATGCTGGAGTATTTCTAAACAAATTTTGAGTCCAGTGGCACCATTAAGACCAACAAAGTTTAATTCTAAGCTTTCATGTGCATGGGAACAACGTTTGAGTCCACTGGAATCTCCAAGACTAACCCAGTTTAAGGCTGGGTATAAGCTTTTGTGTGCATGCTCAAAAGTGTCTTAAAGGTGCCACTGGACTTAAACTTTGTTCTGTTGCTTCAGACCAAGACAGCTACCCACTGGAGTATTTTAGAGTGCACTTTTAGCTGATGCAGGACTGCAGTGAAATCGAACAGGACTTCATGGCGCCCTGGGTGAAATGAATATGATCCTTAGACTGTGCCCCAGAATCCTCTGCAACTCACAAAGGGCCCCATAGCAGATTTTCAGGGGTTTCTCAGAAGATAGACAGGAAAAAAAATCTGCTCTCAGGACTGAACACTTCTGCTGTACAGGAACAAGGATCAAAATCATAAGATTTGGGGAGTGTGTGTGTGTGTGTGAAGGAACTAGGTTTTGTTAATTGCTTCTGAACTATGCATATGGTAAAATTCGAGACAAATGTGGAGATTCCCACTAATGGATCTCAATTGAACAAGACAAGTGTTTCCAAAACAGGAGAAAATTTCTTCATTTTTTCAGCAGTCCCAAATTACTACCAAGCTTCCGCTCATGTTAAATTCAAAGAGAATCTGGAGGATTTTAGTTTTTGTAGTTTTGATAAAGACAGATCAGATTCCTCTTGGGGATTTGGACCACTCCCATTTTGTGTCCCATAAACTAGGGGTCAACAACTGGAGGTTCCAGGGAGGGACAGGTGCAAATTAGTCCATCCTGCCAACTAGCTAGCTGCCAACTCAGAGGCGCTGGCGTGTAAGGACAGAATGACAGCTCAGCTTGGCAGGTGAGGATGGAACCTGGTCTACTTCCCACCTTAGAATCTTTGCCCCTAAAAATTAGCTATAATAAATGATGAAGCATAAATGATAAAAATGTATTCATTTGTTGGTGTAAATATTATATTTTAGAACTGCAAAAATGTAGTTAAAAATTCAATGTCGTCAGCGTTATAAAATCAGTATTCACAATCTTGTAGCCTCCTGGTACAAAAACTGTGTCTATCCTGAATCCATTTTGTTATCTTTCCTTCATCCACTTGACCTTCTTTGTTGAGGAGGAGTCATTAAAAGTGGTCAGAGTTCTCAAGATGTGAAGTTTTTTTTGATTTATTATATAAAGACATTTGTAAAGACATTTGGGTCCTGTCCATATGAGGCCTTTTGGGCCAGGAGCGGGACGGAAAGGGGGCGGAGAAAACGGGCGTGATCCCACCGCAACATCTGGGGAGCGTACCGTCTCCGTCCCTGATCCGTCCCTTCCAGCGTTGATCCGCTCCAAAAAAGAACCACCTCCCAAGGTGGTTCTTTTGGAAGAGCCGCAGCAACGCTGGCCGTGGGATCGCCGGCCCGTCCTTGCGCCGGCGCATCCCTGGCTCCTGGCCGAACTGCGCATGTGTGAGCATGCACAGTTTGCCAGGCTCCCCTTTGCACCGTCGCTTTCTCCCCGGCATCTGATCATGCCGGGGAGCGATGCACCGCGGCTGAGGGGATCCGTGGGATCCCGCCGCGGCGTCTCAAGTTTGGTGCGGCTCTGCTTAGCCGTGTTTCAGCCGTCCCGTGTGGCAGGGACCTTGGTAATCTTTTTCTTAATAATAACTTGTCTAATTATACTTCATTTACTTCATTTAACAGATTCTGTAGCTTTTCATTATGGTTTAAAATATCCCACCCCCCTTCTTTTTTTTTTACAAAATTGTATAAGCTACAATGGAAGCATTAATAGCCACAAATTACAGAACTGCAGTGACTTTAATACCTTGAAGATTTACCAAATGAATTGCCCTATCACCTCACCTCTCTGTGTGACACTATTTATTAAAAAATCACCCTAGTTATGGCTCAACGTTCCTGTTGTAAATATTAGGGATGTGATAAACTTGCCTTTTTAAAATCTATGGAGATTTCTACATTTCTAATGCATGATCTCAGATATCCACTGATAATCTTCAGACAAACCAGCTGTGTACACCTATGTGCATGCCGGTCCCAAGCCCAGATAAATGGGGTGGGTTGGAGAAAGATCTGGTGACCTACTCCAGAAAAATCCACCAAGAAAATTCTATGGAAAGGCTCTCAAAAGTATCAGGCATGCTGTCCAGTAGCAGGACCCCCAGGCCAAAAGGTACCCAATAAGTTACTGGGGAAGAGCAAAGATCCCTAGCCACTAGTCATGGGACAAATCCAACAGGAATTCCAGCTGCTGATACAGCCAAAGATGAAAGCAAGAGTCTGCTCTGTACAGAGACACATAGAATAGCAACATGGAATGTCAGAGGAATGAGTCAGGGAAAATTGGATATTGTCAAACAAGAAATGATATGGTTGAAAATTGACCTCCTTGATATCAGTGAGCTCCATTGGACAAACAATGGCTGTTTCCAATATGAGGATTTTACTGTCTGCTATTCAGGACTTAGGAGCTGCGGTGGCTCAAGTGGTTAAGACGCTGAACTGCAGGCTGTGGAAGGTCAGTAGTTCAGCAGTTCGAGACCCAGGTGCCGCATGATGGAGTGAGCTCCCATCTCTAGTTCCAGCTCCTGCCAACCTAGCAGTTCGAAAGCAAGAAACTGCAAGTAGATAAATAGGTACCACTTCAGTGGGAAGGTAACAGCGTTCCGTGCACCTTGGTGTTTAGTCATGCTGGCCGCATGACCACGGAAACGTCTTCGGACAGCGCTGGCTCTTTGGCTTGGAAACGGAGATGAGCACCGCAACCCTAGAGTCGGATTCGACTGGCTTTCGAGCAAGAGAACCTTTACCTTTACCTATTCAGGACTTGCTACCAAGAAAACAAGAAATTTGCTTGTGCAGTGGAAGGCTTCTCAACAGTCAATGATTGAATTATGGCCATCCGCATTTGTGCTAAGTCCCTCAACATCACAGTTGTCCAAGTGTATGCCCCAACAACTGACGCAACAGAACTCGACACAGAGGGTTACTATGCCATCATCCAAGGAACTCTTTTGTTATATTAAACTCTCCTAAAAAGGAGAGAATTTTATTGCTTTTAATTTTCAGAAAAAAGGGAGGGTAAATAGTGGGATTAAGAGTTGAGTGAGTGATGTTCATATTAGTATATTAATCTTTTGTTAGTATATGTAAATTCTTTGGCATCTTCTGTGTTTCACCGATTGTACTTCATCAATAAAAATGTTAAATTTATTAGTAATGTCCTTTTGGTTAATTGTTAATATTGTCCTCTAGTGCATTTTCCGAACCAATCTTCATGTTCTGGGTTGTCTTCCTTTTACATCTCTCAGATTGTAAGATGAGCCCTTCGCTGCTCCTTCTTCTTCTGGTTCTTTGTCCTCCCTCTCCGAGCCGCTGTCCCCATTGCTGCCAAAGCATAGCGTCTTTGACAAAGAGATCATTTTGCACTTGGCATAGGAAGCAGGTCTTCTGTGGTCTCTGATGCAGGTCTTTTACTATCACACAGAGCGCGTGACAGCAAAGCTAGCCTGATCTAAGAGCCGCTCCAGTGCCTGCAATCTGTCCTAATGTACAAGGAGCATCAAAGTAATTAAACCACAGACTGCACCATTAAATATCATCAAGATGAGAATTTGCCTCCCGAGAACACTCATGATCAGCAGAAGCCCAATTAAAGCAGAGAAAGGGAAATTATTTCTAGGGCTGGGTTCCAAGATCTCAACAGATTATATTTGGGCTCTGGACTATTTTGGAGCCTGCCAATAAAATTATTACCAAAGGCTCAACAACGCTTGAAACAATTGCCTTCCACAGCAACCCACAAGAATGTTCCTTGTGCATTAAAATCCAACACATCAGGGAGAATGCTAGGAAGAGTTAAATTTGATTTTTCCATCTGTAACATCAGTAACTTTTTATCTTGTGCTTCTTGATGTTTTTCCATTTTATTGACCTTCTTCTTGATTTTTTGTGTATCTTCCGTTGAAACCAGACATTTCTTTGCGATTTCTTCCATCTTCTTAGCTGTATCAATCAACTGTTTCTGTTGATTGCTGAGAACACTTTCCATGCTAGACAACGTTTGACTTATTTTTTGCATTTGATCCAGCAGAGGGTGCAGTGTCTCACTTTCTTGTTGAGTGACAGCTGGCTCCACAAGGCGGGAACTAGAACCGGAAGTTCCTCCCAGCTTCTTCACCGGCTTCTCTGGGAACCTTTTTTGTCCCGACATCTTTGTTTTATTGTTTACTTTTAAAAAGTCCGTGCCGCACAGCCTATAAATGAAACTTTCTTCCTCACAATAAACAACTCTCCAAAAGGTAAGTCTGCTTTTCAAAAATTTTGCTCCCCCCTTCTTCTTCTAGTTAATACAGTCCCGATCTGTTCAGGGGGGGGCTTTCCACCCTCCTCCGTTGCGCTTGTTTGATTGGGGGGGGGGAGTGCGCTTATATCTTTTTTCACGTTTTCGATCATCAACTCACAGTTTGCAGCCATTCACTTTCACTTTTAAACGCTCCTTTGCTTCATCACTCAGCAAAGTCCGGTGGCAGTGCTAGTCCCCATACGGGGCACAGACGCGGTGGGGCCTTTGGGGCAAGGGGCGAGCCTCAATTTCCGACCATCAGGCTGGTAAAGAGGCACTTTCTCGGTGCGCCCCCTGGTTCAGAGCCTTTTCACCAAGGCTCGTTAGGGTCTCCGCTTGTGCGGATCCCCCCCAACCGCGCGTGAGCGAGTAGCCTCCGGGAGCATTCCGAGAGTGCGACCGCCATTCGCTGTGCCAAAACTGGAACATCATCCAAGAAACTCTTAAAATACTGCCCAAAAAAGACATTGTGTACATATTGGGAGATTTCAGTGCAAATGTTGGCACCCAAGTGGAGACAGGCATCATGGGTAGATTTGGACTTGGGGAAAGGAACGATGCAGGTGATTATTTGGAACAATTTTGCCAAGAAAACCGCTTTTGAATCATGAAGACTTGGTTCAAACAGCACTTATACACATGGACCTCTCTAAACAAACTACACTGTAATCAGATTGACAATATTCTATGCAATCATAGATGGACCAGTTCAGTACTCACTGTCAAGACATATCCAGGCACTGACTGTGGTTCAGACCATGAACTGTTGGTGGCTAAAATCAGAGTCAAACTATGCAACATCAAAAGGACAGCACCACTAAAGAAGTTTGATGGTTTGAACACAGCTGAGAAAACAACTGACAAACTGTGGCAGAAAATTAATTCGACAATTGTCGAAAAAGCAGCTGAACATTTACCATACAAGAAGCCCAAGAAAAAATGCAAGTGGCTCTCAGACAGAACCATAAAAATAGCAAAGTGAAGAAAAGCAGCTAAAGCAGCAGGAAAATGGAAAGAAGCAAGAAGACTGGATGCAGATTTCCAGAGGGAAGCAAGGAAAGGCAATGAAGTTCTGTGGGACAAGCACTGCAAACAGCTAGAAGAGGACTGAATAAAGGGCCACACCAAGCTTGCATTTATTTAAGTCAAAAAGATTTGAACACCATTCACTACCCATAAAGGCATTCTCAAAAGCAAGCAAGGGAAAGAACTGTCCAACCAACAAGATGTCAAAAACAGATGGCAAGAATACACAGAAGAGCTGTACACTAGTAGCAAAGAAGCCCAACCTCAGGATACCAAAGAAAGGGAAGTTGAGAAAGAACCAGTCATCCTTGAGGAAGAGATCATGTGGGCAATGAGCCAACTACCAAACAACAAGGCTCCAGGTGTTGACATCATCTTTGCAGAATTGCTGAGGCCTGTACCACCTGCAATCATCAGAGCCCTGTGTCAGAAAATTTGAGAAACCAACACATGGCCAGGGGACTGGAAATGCTCAGTGTTCATTCCACTACCAAAAAAGAGAGACTCCAAAGACTGCTCCAGATCAGTTTAGGATCATTTTACAAAAGGGCTGCTAGCCTCCAGGTTCATTTCGAGACTACAGAGATCAGTTCTCCTGGAGAAAATGGCTGCCCTCCCCAGGTTCCCCCCAAATCTCCAGGAGTTTCCCAACCTGGACCTGGCAACCCTTCCCCACCAGTGGCTGGTGGTGGGGAGGCTGGATACTTTATCTTACTCACTAGTGAAACTGCAGTATCCACACTGGCTATGGAACCTGCCAGATTACAGTGACATCTCTAGTAAATATCTCTTACTTTGCCTCCAGCTATGCCATTTAGTTGATCACACATGCAGACTTCAACACTGGGTGAGGACTGGCATATGTAAAACGGTTGTCACACTTCAAATGCCACAGGCAGAAGTTGCAGATCCATAATCCCAAAGCAGTCTTATTCAAAAGGGGTATTTCACATATTCATCTATGAGGCATTGAGTGCAGAATACCCAAGCGGAATCAGCCCACAGTGTAGTTGGAGAGAGAAAGAGCAAGCAAGGCAAAGTTGTGGATCCATAACGTTCTTTCATATAGCTTTCCAGGGATATAAGAAAGTTTGAGACCAGTCAGATTAACAAAGTTTAATTCCGGGTGTAAGCTTTTCGTGTGCATGCACATTTCATCATTATCTGATGAAGTGGGCATGCACACAGAAGCTTATACCTAAAATAAAAATTTGTTGGTCTTAAAGGTGCCCCAGACTTAAAATTTTGTTCTCTTTCTTCAGACCAACATGGCTACCTCCTAAATCTATTTCCAGGGATATGCAAGTCATAATAACACTGAGGTCTGTAATGGAATAATAGTTGAAGTCCACATTTCAGAAAAGGACAAAAATTAGCAGCCACATACTATACAAAGAAAAGGAGGAAAAGAATTATGTAAATAAGGTTGCCAGTTACTGTCAGCCTTGCAGGAACTCTCAGACACAATAAGTCCTTTTACAAGCTTTATTGTGTAATCAGGAAAGTTGCTGTAAAGTCAAACTCTTTGACAGAACTAAAGAATATTACAAAGTTGGGAACTATATGACCTCTGGTCCAGCCCTCATTCATACATCAAGATTACATGGTGCATAGACAGGTGCATAGATAGGTTAATACAGTTCAATTAAAACAGTGAGGATGTTATCTTAGGCTCCAGTCACACTGGGGGGAAAAGTGTGGCTGAAGTGCGGCTTTTTTGAGCCGCATCAAAAGAGACACGCGGCGGCGGGATCAGACAGATCCCCCAAGCTGCCGCACAGTTGCTCCCCGGCACGATCAGATGCCGGGGGCGGGGAAGCCACAGATCGGTGAGCGAGGCAGCCCGCTGCGCATGTGCACGCCTGCGCAGTTTGGCCGGGGGGCTCGCATGCTGCTGGAGACAGGCGCGCCAGCGATCCCACAGCCACCCCTGCTGCGGATTTTCAGGAAAGTAGTAGTGTTTTGTAGGGGTTTTTGTATCCGCCTCTTCGTCCGGAAGAGATGGATCGGGGATGGGTGCGCGCCGCTTCCCAGATGTTGCGGTGTGATCGCGCCTGCTTGCTATGCCCCCGATCTGTCCCTCTTGCGGATCAAAGCCTCCCATGTGACTGAGGCCTTAGAAGTCTATCTCGAAGGCCATGAGAACAAGAAACAGAGAAGGTTCTCTCTGACCTTTACGGAGGAGTTTTCCTTTCACAGTGTTTCAGTTGCAGCTAATCTAAGTTACACAGAGACATGTCTCACTCACCCCTCCCGCAAGAATGTCAGAGGAGGACCTTGCAGACAGATTGATACAATGCCAGCAGGTGCTAAATGGAACCTTGGGAACTACAAGCAGGAAGGGGAACAGCAGGCAAAGCAATAACAGGGCATAGCTATGTACATCAGAGAACCATAGTTACAAATGTGATGACCCAGTGACCTGAGCAAGGGCTGATTCTGACATACAGGAAGGGAAATTCCTGGAGATTTGGGGGCAGAGCCTGAAGAGGGCAGGGTTTGGGGAGGGGAGGTGCCTCTGCAGGGTATAATGTCATTGAGTTCACCCTCCAAAGCAGCCACTTTTATCAGGGGAACTGAAATCCGTCATCTGGAGCTCAGTTGGAATTCTGGGAGATCTCCAAGTGTTGCCTGAAGGCTGGCCAATTTAGAATAAGGGAATAGAAATATGAAGAAAACAGTAGTCTGTGTAACAAAAAAACATCTATGGCTGTGATCATACGCACAATTAGACCTGATAGGTCTAGGTGCAAATGCTGGGCAGATTTAAAGGGCACCATCAGACAACAACAGCTGGGAAGTGAACCGCAGCTGTAGGCAACCCATTCTGCTCCACCACAGAAGCGGAGTTAAAAGACACCAGGGAAAATCCAGTAGTAAATGGACAGACTTTCCCATGTCTGATCACTTCAGTGCGCTCTCATGCTTTCAGGATGTTCTGATCAGGCCACCCCAACTCTGTGCCATTGTTTCCCCCCCCCCCACAGTATGTGCATAATTGCAAACTCCATAGGGAGCCCTCAGTGCGGAGATGCAATTTATCGATTCCTCATTTAAGCACATGGGAAACAAATGACACAAAAAAACTCGATTCACCTGCAGCTGTGTCTGATCACACACTGACGGACTGCGCCCGCAGCTTCAAAGGGAGGTGTGATCGTGCAACTGCGGGTCAAATTCCTCCGGAGGAAATAGCCTTCCTTCCCCTCCCCCCATTTTATCTGGCACATGTGACCACACCCTATGATAATAAAATGATCTGTCTGTTTGTCCATCTATCCATCTGTCCATCTGTGGCAGACCTAGGGATGCCAACCTCCGGGAGGTGGCTGAGGAACCGATCTTAAGGTGACAGAGATCAGTTCACCTAGAGAAAATGCCTGCTGTGAAAGGTCAGTGCTATGGCCTTATACCTCATTGAAGTCCTCCCCTTACCCAAACCCCACCCTTCCAAGGCTCCACCCCCCCAAATCTCCAAGTATTTTCCCAATCCAGAGCTGGCAACCCCAGGCAGACCTAACTAGGGATGGGCACGAACCAGAGTTTTGCAGTTTAGTTCATGGTATATGGCTGAACCATGAACCAAACCATGAACTAATAGGCCTGTTCGTGAACTGAACTGGTTCAAATCAGTTTGTGAGCCATTTGAAGTTTAAACTACTTCTTTCTACTCACAGTGAAAAGTGAGCAGAAAGCAGGGGATGAAATGGTGTGACAAGCAGAAAGCAGGGGGTGAAATGGCTGGGAAAGCCAGTTAAACCCCTAATTTCTGCTCTTTATGAACCACCACAAACCACCATGAATGACATCAAAATTTATAGAAGTTCATGGCAGCTCTTCAGTTCATGAACATCTCTTCATGAACCGCAAACGGACCAAAATTCGTGATGAATTTTCATTTGTGAGCCGATTCATGCTTATCCCTAGACCGAACCTATTAGATAATAAAGCTGAGAGCCCCAGAACTGGCTGCTGTCTTCAGGATAATAATGGAAGTTGCAGTGCCAAATATGAAGGGAATTGGATTACCTTGGCCCACATTATCTTGTGAAAACCTCAACTCCCATGCTATTTTCACTGGGACCAAAGATTGTCTGTGCAGGCATAACATCATAAAACAAAGCCAGGAGTCTCAAGATTGGCACCCAGCTTCAGGGTGATCAAGGGCGTTACCGTGCAAAAAAGGAAGGGAACTGGAATACCCTGGCACAGATCAGTTCCAGAACATACCTCTGCTGTTTGCAATGGAAGCAAAGGTTTACTCAGGAAAAGCCAGGAAGGGAGACTGTCTGGTGTAGTGGTTAGAACAACTGATAGGGGTGTTGAAGACCTGCCCTGGAAACCTGCTGGCTGGCCTTGGGCCTGTCACACACTCTCCTCTGGAGCTCCCACGCAGGGTTGTAGTGAAGATAAAATGGAAGAAAGGAGAATGACGTATACTGCTTCAGGGCATATGGGAGCAGGCCCATAGCCAGCTGTTTTTGTTGTTGTTCAGGGGGCCTTTAAATTTTTAAAGGGGCAGTTAAATTACAGTTAATTAAATTAATCTGAATGCCTGTCTTTAAAGGGAGAGGTCCTGAGCCTCTTTCTTGCCATTCCTTTCAAGGGACAGGGCAGCATCAGTTCCTTGGGGGAAAAAATACAGTTCAGAGAACATTAAAACACTGACCACACGAGCATTTAAGAAAATAAAAAGAAAGGAGAAAAAGAGAAGGGTAGTATGGAAAGTGGTGGCCAGGTACAAAAAGAAAACAGAAACCCTTTGTGTGCAGAAGTGAACATTTTGTCAGATTCAACTTGCATGTTTACTTTGCATATTTTCCAAAGGGTCATGGGAATGCTTTTGGAAGACTCATCATGATCTAGGTGGTCTGCAGAAGGACTGGGCTAGTCAGGCTTCCCAAGTACTTACCATGATTTGGTGGGGGACACAGACGTCTTCGCAGGATCATTCCCACAGGGACAGCAGACGCGCCGCACCATGCCGTCGCCATGAAGTGACGCCGGGCGACGCTCTGGCAGTGGGGCTGGAAACTCGATGGTACCATCGAGTTTTCAGCCCCATTCCCAGAGCGTCAACCAGCGTCACTTCCTGGTGACGGCATGGTGCGTTACAGGGAGGAATGGTCTGGCCGGGGAGCATGTTTCCCCTGCCGGTTCGTGGTAAATACTTGGGAACCTTAGGGCTAGCAGAAAGGGGGGTGCATCGAAAGTGCCACTCCTGAGTGCCTTTCTAAGCTTCCTTGCCCTGTACAAAGGGACTCAAACGGCATTTAATGCCTTCTGAAGACAATGAAATGCCTTCTGAGCTGTGAGAGCCACGTGATCTCACCCTGGCCAGTGCCAACAGTAGGCAGCGTGGGGGGGTGTCTCTCTCCTCAAAAATAAGGTTTCCAGCACGGCTATTTGTGGGGTGGGGGGTTTAATTAAGGGGGGGCAACATGCCTCACTGTAGCTACAGCCTGTATGGGAGAAGAAAGACCTTATAGGGCAGGGGGAAAATATTTATTATTTTATGAACAAGATTTTTTTTCCTCCTCTTCTGACCTTCTGGACCCCAAGGCAGCCAACAAATTAAAACCTAGAAATCACACTATCATCTTAAAAGCCATTAAAACCAGCACACAAATACATCATTAAAATGAGTTAAAACCAAAGTTTAAAATGAGTACACAAATTTAAGTCAGCAGTTAAAACAGGGGTGTCAAACTCATTTGTTATGAGGGCCAGATTTGACATAAATGAGACCTTGTTGGGCTGGGCCACGTGTGTCCTAAAATGTAATGCCAGGTAGCGGAGATATAAACTTTATAAAGCACACAAACACAAAGGGTTTTTTTTACTTAAAATAAAAACATGCTTAAAACATTAGCACTCTTGCAATATTTTATTTAACAGTGTCTGATAACTGACACCTCTTGCTCTGAATTATTGCATCAAAATGTCTGTGCTGTTGCAATCTTGAGTATGTTGTTCAGGTTTGTATCTGTAAGCTGCAAACTTACAATGATGCAGCAGCAACAGAACTGGAAGAAGAAGCAGAAGACAGCCAGTGCCACTGCGGGCCTGACAGAAGCCCTCCGGGGGCCTGATCTAGCCCCTGGGCCACATGTTTGACACCTCTGAGTTAAAACATCGGGAAGGAAGGCGGGAACACAGAGGGACTGTAGAGCCAAACAAACAAGTCTTCACCCGCAGGTGCACAGGAAACATATTTTACACAAAGAACCCTAAGTTCAATATAATGAGGGCTTGGGAAGGAAAAATACAGAACAGCTAATAGGGTTGCTGAGGGTGAAAGAGGAGAGCACAAAAATTGGCTTGAAACTCAACATCAAAAAGGTAAGATCATGGCATCTGGCCCCATCACTCATTGGCAAATAGAAGGGGACGCCATGGAAGCAGTGACGTACTTCATGTTCCTGGGATCCAAGATCCAAGATCCAAGATCCAAGATCACTGCAGATGGTTAACAAATTAAGCAAACTCTGGAGCATGATGGAAGACAGGGGGGTCTGGTGTGATGTGGTCCATGGGGTCGCAAAGAGTCGGACTCGACTGTGTGACTGAACAACAACAACAACAACAGGGTTGCCAGGTCCCTGCCTGGCATCCAGCAAGGGGGGGGGGAGGCTGTGTGTCCTGGAGCCTCGCGCATGTGTGTAGCACACATGTCGCGATGACATCACCCAGAAATAATGTTATAACACCAGGCACATCATCGAGGGATGCTCTATTGTTCAGGCTTAAACTCTATGGTACCATAGAGTTTTAAGCCCAAACGCTAGAGCATCCCCCAATGATGTGCCTGGCACATATGGGCCAGTGGGTCAGGGGCCCTTAGAATGCTCAAACCCCCGCCCCCCGGGGGGGGCTGGCAGCCCTAACAGCTAAAGGCAAGTGGACTTTAAAAGTGAGTACCAAAAGTCTTGCCGTTTGATTGGTTAGTTTCTATTCATTTCCTAACAATGACTTCAAAAATGCGAACACAGCATAAAAGACAATACAAGAACAGATCTAATGCATCCAGTATAATTTAAAGCATGTAGCAGTAAGTGCAAGCAAGGGTTTGCCCGCCTCCAGGTGGGCCCTGCTGATCTCCTGGATTTACAACAAATCTCCAGATTACAGGGATCAGTTCCCCGGAGAAAGGATTGGCCGCTCTAGAGGGGGAGTCTTCCCAAAACCTGCTCTCCCCAGGCTCCACTTCCAAATGTCCAGGAATTTCTGAGACAAGAGCTGGCAACCTTTGTGCTTGCACAATGACAAACAGGAATGATACTTGTGAGTGATTTCACACAAAGAACAGAATTCGGGACAGATATCAAAGGTTGAAAAATGACAATGAGGAAAATCAGAAAGCAAAGACTTCCAATAATCGAAACACACAAGAAGTAATTAAAGAATGAGCAAACGTGTTCTGAAATAGAATCAAAAAAGAAAAGAACATCTTACCCTCCTTCCTAGATCGTTCCATAGAACATTGCCTAGGGAACATGTGTGAAAAGTCGAATGTACAAGTTTGTTACGGCAATAATATAATTTGAGTTTATTCTTCTACTGAAGTGCAGAAGTGCAGAGAGGTTGTTTTGATATCACAAAATCAATTTTGAGCTTCTGCTGTGAAAAACTACCTCTTTCTGCTTTGCTAGTACTTGTGAATTTGATTTATTGTGAAATTGTGCCATTTCACAGCAAAGCAGCTTTCGGGTGTGTATGAAATGGCACAATTCCAGATCCAAAAACTGCCTTTCATTTGTATGGAAACCAGCAAAACATTTGAAGTGAGACCAATAGAGTAGATTTATTTTATTTTGCTTCTGCTAGCAACAAGCATTTTCCCCAAAACTCCTTTTCTCAAACACCAGGAGGATGGATAATACCAAATGCCCCCCTTTTGCCTCTTGTTTTAGAAGTATGTTTTGTAATGGTTGTTATAAAACTATTTCTCACTTTCAAAGTTGATTTGGCCACACACCCGTCAAGGTGGGGGATGGTGGAGGAGGGTGGAAATATGATTGTCCTCTGCCAACTCTGGCCTGGGGAATTCCTGGGGATTTTGGAATGGTGCCTGTGGAAAGGGGGATTTGGGGAGGGATTCCATCTGTGAAGCTGCCACTTCCCTCAGGGGCCTGGAATCTCTAGGCGAGATATCCACTGCAGTTCCTGGAGAACTCCAGGCCGCACCTGGAGACTGGTGCTCCTTGTGGGGGACATTATAGTTCTCAGGGCATAATGTGAGAAGAGATCTGTGACTGGATCTCCTTATCTTTTGGATTGCACGTGGGAAAGGCTTCTTACCTTTCCTATCCAAATGCCCTCCCCAAAAAAAACCCTGTTTTTTTTAAAAAAATAAAAATAAAGCCAGTGGAGTTTATGTGTGGAGACTTTTCAGCCCCCCCCCTCTAATGTCAGCTGCCAAATCCTCCCCCATATGAAAGGAGGGCCTCCAGAATGGCTACAAGTAAAAGCATCACACCTCCCCTGCCTGTGTGAGGATGGGAACACGGTAGGGTTGCCACCTTTGGGTTCTGAAATACCTGGAGATTTGAGGGTAGAGCCCGGAAGAATGGGGCTTGGGGAGGGGAGGGAACTTGGTAGGGCATGAGGTCAGGCAGGGGTGGATTAAGGCTCACTGGTAGGGCTGCCAAGTGGCGGTGGGTAAACTCCCACTTTGGAGGCCCTATTTCCGCCGTGGCGGAATCGGGCCCCGGGGGGAACTCTGCCCCCTGAAGCGCAGTGTGACTGCATCACCGGAGGTGACGCAACCACATCGATCACGTTGGGGGTGTGGCCCTGATCGTCGGAGGGGAAACTCTATGGTTTTCCCTCCGACGATCGGGGCCACGCCCTCAACGTGAATGACATCATGCGTCACTTCCAGTGACGTGCTGGTGGCGCACGTGAGCTTCGCACGCACGCACAAACGGCAAGGGACGGCTCCTGGAGCGCGGTGAGGCTCCCCCGCCGGTGAGTAAAATTCACTTGGCAACCCTACTCACTGGTGCCCTCAGCACTAACCAATCTTGGTGCCCCCCTCCTTTCCACACTGACCCAGTCCATTTTAGTCGTTGACCTGTCTGACCAGATATACAATGCAGAGTGCAGCAATACAAAAAAGTATTCATAGGATAACACAATATACTGTACAAACTAAGCTTTTCACCCTTTCCCCAACTTTGTGGTGCCCCCTTTGGCCCTGGTGCCCTAAGCACGTGCTTCGTCTGCTTCATGGTTCATCTTCCCCTGAGGTCAGGCAGTCCGCCTTCCAAAGCAGCCATTTTCTCCAGGAGAAGAGGAATAAGTGGTTTAAACGAATAAATAAATATGAAATAAGTGATTTATGTAGCCTGGAGATGATTTGGAATTCCAGGAGATCGCCACCCGAGGAAACACTTCTAGGGTGCCAGCCTCCATGTTGGATCTGGGGATGCCCCAGGGTTGCCAGTTCCAGTTTGGGAAATACTGGGAGATTTTTTGGGGTGGAGCCTGAGGAGGGTGGGGTTTGAGGAGGAACTTCAATAGTGTACCATAATGCGACAGAGTCCACCTTCCAAAGCAGCCATTTTCTCCAGGTAAACCGATCTCTTTCGCCTGGAAATCTGTTGTAATCCCAGGCAATCTCCAGCTACCACCTGGAGGCTGGCAACCCTAGGATGTCCAAGAACTAGAATTTATCTCCAGATTACTCCAGATTACTAGGAGCCATTAGTGGATTTATCCTCCAGTAATCTATCTCATCCCCCTTTAAAGCTGTTTATTCCTGTGGCATTCACTACATCCTCTGGCAGCCAATTCTACATTTTTATTGCTCAGCGCGGTATGGTGGCACCTCAGATTGTACCAGTGCAAAGTGTAGCAGAGCATTTAATCCAGACCACACACAGCCTGTGGCTGGTTGCCCGTGGAGCATCCCCTGGGGGAGCATGCACATTAGTGTTACGCTTCAACCACGGGATGACCTGTAAGGGTGGGTTTTAATTTAAATGCAAGTGGATGGATGTGCATATGTGCTCATGTGCATATGCGCATCTGGGCAGCAACTAAACTGAAAACGGTGGCGTAAACAGATCTGCAAGTTCAGACATCCATTTAGGGGTCCTTTTGCTGCAGGAGAATTCAGACATCGGAAAACCCGGAGGGAACTGCGAACACACAGCACCTCTCAGCTAGGCATGTTTTCCTCCCGTGAGTGCACACAAACTGAGTCTGGTGTAGAGACCCTGCCTGTGGCTTCGGCTGTTCCTCACTTCCAAGTCTGAATTTGAAACACGTAAAGGGAATGCTAAGAAACTGGGAAGGATCAAAAATCAACATTAGGTTGGATCCTGGGCTGCACATGCTGTAGGAGGGAACTCAGCTTTCCAATCGTGTTCCTGCCACAGAAACCTGATCTCCTTCCTGTTCTCCTGTCCTTGGGGCTTGGTAGAACCCCAGGAAGAATGGGGGTGAGGGCAAAGCGGTGGGCTGGAGGGCTAGCGAGGAACTGGCAAGGATCACTTCCAGGAACCAAGCCAGCCCCTCCCCCCCGCCTTCCTTCATAAAGAAGGGGATCTTTAGTATCATATTTTAATTATATCCTTGTGAGCTCATTAGCTTTTTTTCCCTCCAGAACTGAGAAAGTAATTACTTGTATGAAATGCTTACTGTAAATAAGTCAGAATATTAATTCAATTAAAGTTTGGTGGCTACACAGCTTGCTTTGTAAATCAGGGGAAGACGCTGGATGCAGAATCAATTCCCCTCTTTATTTCCTTCTCCTTCCCTAAAGAATTTAAGCAGTTTAGCCAAAGATGCAATTTAAAAAAAAAGAAGCAGATGAAACACTGAATCAAGCATAATTCGATATAACTGAAAATATATAAAATGCACAGAGAGGTAAACAATTACGCTCTTCCTCCAGGACTATGCATCAGAATTTATTTACTTATTCCTCTTAAGCCAAACTGCATGCTATATGCCAGCATTTCAGAGAGAAAGCGAGCCGCATCTTACATGCAGATAGTGTGGTCGCCAACCTCCAGATAGCACCCGAAGATCTCCCACTATTACAACTGATTTCCAGATGGCCAAAATCAGTTTCCCTGGAGAAAATGGCTGCTTTGGGGGGGGGACTCTGTGGCATTGTATACCCTGAGGCCCCTCCCCTCCCCCAAGCCCCACCCTCTCCAGGCTCCACCCCCAAATCTCAAGGTATTTCCCAACCCAGAGCTGGAAACCCTTAAAAATAGGCATGTAATTGAAAAGTACTGAGACTTACTAGCGATTTCAACTCTCATACTTTATTCAGCTAAGCACAAGACAAAAACTACCAGCTCGTAGGCCGGTTTATAAAGGCAAACAACCCACACCCCAAACATACCCCTGCAACCCTCATAGGCTATTTACAGTGGCAGAGAGTTCCATAGGCTCTTGGCCTGGAGCCTAGCCCTCCGATTGGAGCGGGCTAGAATCCACTTGGCACATTGTTCCTGATAGTGAAGTTCGGCCGCTTCGCATGACCGTGTGGTGACCTAGCCGCGCACGCGGTCAGAGCTGGATACATTACAGTAATAGAAGTGGCACAGCTTCTTTTGTCCTCCTTTAGAAAAAAGGGGGGGAAAGATTCAGGAGGAAGAGTTGGAGGTCGGGCGCTGCCGAGGAGGGCAGAGTTTGGGAGGACATGATGTTGCTTCCAGGTTTTTGGCCACCTCCCCCATCTAGTCTTTAGCGACTGCAAGAAAGATCATCTTGATACTCTGAGTCGATGCGAATAACCATTTGGTATCCCACTTACAGCATTTGCAACTTTCTGTTTATAAATAAGGCCAGCAACTTATAGCCCAACAGGCCCAGCTCAGTGTTTGCACCATAAGGCCTCCCATTCATCCACCATGGGAGGGGGTTTACCTGCCCCCAGAAGTGGGAGGAAGTGAGGAATGGTGTGTGTGTGTGTGAATTGCCTTCACATAGTGATGCTCTTGGAATTTTCTCTAGTCTCTATGGTAAAAACCTTAAAGACTAGATGGGGGTGGCGGCCTAAATCCTCACCCGGAAGTGATATCGCATCCTCCCAAACGGTGTCCTCCTTGGCAGTGCCCAACCCATCTCCTGGTGTTCGCTTAGGCAGTGTTGGGAACACTATGCACCATGGATTGTGGCCAGTTTGAATTTTGCAATTGAAGGAAGGCTGCGAATTAGGCAGAGGGATGGAAGGTTGTAGGCTGATGGTTCTGAAGGTCCATTCAAGGAGGCACTGAGCAATGATGACCAAATGTTTCCTAGTCCATTTTTTTAATAGTAACTTATATTATTGATGGTTTTGATTTAGGGTTCCCATGTCCTCCTTGGCCACTAGTTGGGGGTGGGGGGCTGGAGATTTTAGGATGGAGCCTGGGGAGGACAGGAACCTCAGTGGGGTACGATGCCTGTACAGTCTACCCTCCAAAGCATCTGTTTTCTCCAGGAGAACTGATATCTGTAGTTTGAAGACGAGCTATAATTCCGGGGTATCCCTGGGTCCCAGGGGTCATTTTGTACAGGAACGCACAGGAGCGGAGCTCCAACAGTAAAGAGCCCAGGGGGCGGGCACATGCAACAAGCCCCACCCCCTGCTCCCAGCAGCCCTCAGTCAAAGCAAGAAGCAGTCAGGTAAGTTGCAGAGCCCCCCTCCCCCCGGTCCAAAACAGCCCAGTGGCACCTTTAAGACCAAGTTTTATTCAGGTACAATCTCTCCCTCCTCTGCTAGGGCAGATCTTCACATTCCCCCCCCCCCCAATAGCTAGCAATCCAAAACAGTCCAGTGGAGCCTAAGCGGTGGGTGTTGCCTTCTGACACACTTCCGGTGATGTCAGGGTGTGTGGCATATGCAAATAAGTTATGCTAATGAGTTATGCTAATGAGCTCCTGCACCCCTTTTTCTACAAAATGACCCCTGCTGGGTCCCACCTGGAACCTGGCATCCCTATTTTTTTAAAATTCTCTGCTGTTCACTTCCAGTTTTCTCTGTTCATTTGCATTCTGTATGCAGGTTCTTATATGCAATATATGTGTGCTACTGTGGCCACAAGTCATTCTGTGTTCACTTTTGGTTGAGAGGACCCAAACCCTGTGTACATTTTGAGAGATACCAAGTCCCTTTGTTGATCAGTGTTATCAATGAATTCAGCCTTATGGCTGGGTCATTGCTCTTTGCTTGCTTGTTTAATTTTTTCCCCTTTAAAGGGTTGGACTGCATAACATTTAATTCAATCAGCTTTGTGCTAGAGTGCAAGAGGTTTTTTACATGCTAATGTTTATCGCTTTGCATTTGTCAATATTACATTTCGTGTCTGTCCCTGTTTGACAGTCCTTTTACAAATCCAACCCACTTCCCTTTTAAAGCGTTTCTTGCTGTATGGACTCCATTCTTGTCATCAGGAGATGCAAGCAAGAAACAGTCGCTGCTCCCGCATTAAGAAATAAGGGTGAACACATGCCAGCCGGCCAGACTTCCAATAAGCCTTTCTGCCTCTGACCCAGCTAGTCCCACAAGATTTACCAGCTCAGTGCTGTTATGCGACCTGTTCTGTCTCCAATTCCACACCCTGCCCTAAATCTCTTGGCCGCTTGTAGATCGAGTGGCGGCTTTGGATGGGAGATGTTACCAAATGCATGCTGGAAAAGAAAACAAATATCTAGATGCATTCTGTCATGTACACTGCCCTTAGCAACCTTGTCAGTATCCTTTATGTAAGCCATTCTCTTCCTTTCCCCTCCTCGCACGTAACAGATGGGGGGGGGGAGGCGAGAACAAGAAGAAATCCTGGCTCACGATAGACAGTAGAGATTTCGCTGGCCCTATCCCACACTGTGAAGCTGTGTCCTGTATCTTAAAGGTAAAGGTAAAGGTTCCCTTGCTCGAAAGCCAGTCGAGTCCGACTCTAGGGGTGCAGTGCTCATCTCCATTTCCAAGCCGAAGAGCTGGCGCTGTCCGAAGACATCTCCGCGGTCATGTGGCCGGCATGACTAGACGCCGAGGCGCACGGAACGCTGTTACCTTCCCACCGAAGTGGTACCTATTTATCTACTTGAAATCTCTTGCTTTCGAACTGCTAGGTTGGCAGGAGCTGGAACTAGAGACAGGAGCTCACCCCGTCTTGTGGCACCCGGGTCTTGAACCTCTTATAATTGTATAATTCAGCGAGGAAGTCTAATAGGGTGCGGTGGAATCAGCGGGTGAGCTCAGGAACGAAAATGGAATGCCCCAGTCACAAATGTGAAGCACTCAGACATATAGGAATATAAACACCACAGAAAAAGATCTAATGCGCTAAGGGCAGGTGACCATTGTGACTTGCAAAGTATAAGACTGAGGCGAAGCTGTCAGGAGGTGTCAATCCATTTGGGTTTGAAAAGAGGACCTGAAGGTGAAGGGGGAGCATGCCTTTATGCCTCAGAGGAAAGGCAAGGGGAAGAGGGAGAGAGCCCACAGACAGGGAGCTGGTCTCAAACAGCGTGCGCACAGTGGTTTGTGAGCTGGCACTGCATTGTTTATGACAACAAAGATTGCATAACACCCATTTCCGGCACAGATTACACATTTTCCATGCTTCGTTGGTCACTCTTAATGCACGCCATAAAGGGAGCTTTTCCATTAGGTGGGAGAAAGATTGCCATCATTATTTGGGCCCCGGCTTTACTGTTAGTATTAAAGCACAGCAAAACATGTTGGATGTCTCGAGGCCCTCTGATGGGGGGGAGGACAGGAAGGTAAAATATCATCCACTGCCTTCCACCACCACACCCACCGCTTGAGACAAATTGCCTACAGATGGTGTCCACCCTTGTAAGGATTTTGAAATCCTTTCAAGAACAGCCTTTTCTTGGTCATAATGAGACATGCTTCTGTTAATGTGATGGCATGGACAGGGGGTGCCACCACCCCCCACCCCAAAGGCCGATGGGGGCAAAACCCACTAGGGTTGTCAACCTCCACGTAGGGCCTGGAGATCTCGTGGAATGACATTTCCCCAGGGAAATCTGAGAGAGATGTGTGCACTGTGTTCCTGAGTCCCTGCGTATTCAGGATGTCACAAGCCAGCTGGATACATAAAGGCAAAGAGCTCTTTAAATCAACTCCCCTAAGAGAATCTCCCTCTCTTAGCAGCTATTCACTGTGCCAAGGCAAACAAGTTGAGTGCAGATGAGTGCAGAAGAAAGGGAGGGCGATTCCAGAGGTTAGTTGTTAGAATTGGTGGTGGGGCAGGTGAAAGAACCCTCTGCCTGTGCCTGAGATGGCAGGAACGCAGCAGCCATTACAAAGGGAAAGTGTTCCTAAGACTGGTGGGGGTCATGTTGAGTCCCAGGCTAAGGCTAGCAACCTGTGGGAGACAAGAAGACCAGGAACGTAGGAGGTGCTGTCATGATAATGGTCAAGCTCAGAAGTGACATGATGCCGCTCGAGGTTTCTAGAGAGAGGCATGACATCATTTCTGGGTTCAGCCCAGAAATGCCATCATGCCATCAGCATGTGTTCCTGTTTCTCCTGTTGTCTTCCTGAGCAGCAGCAGGCATGGGGGAGGGGGGGGTTGTGGCCAGGGGTTATAGCAGGACACCTGGGGAGCCTAGCCCTTAGGGCCACCTTCCAAGCATCATTAAAGCAATACGGACTCATACCCAGGTCCACCCCCACCCCACCCCCGCAACAAAATTGCTGTTGCCAGCTGTGAAGCTGAAAGGGGGATTCGCTAAAGAAGCATTTGTTCCTCCTCCATTCTCGGGTGACAAACAGTCTGGGAGAGATTTCTTTCCTTTGCCTAGCTAATATCTTAAGCTGTAAAATATCTTGGTAGCCGACAGATGTTTGACATTTTAAAAAGCATCTTTTCCTGTTGCTTTTCACCCCCTGTCAAAGGTCGTATTTTAAATAAAACATGCTGACCATATAATCAGTATCTTAAAAAAAAAAAAAAAGCCTCAGCAAAGATAATATTGGGTATTATTATCCATATGGTTAGGAGCTTTGACCTTTTAGATCTGCAGGTGTTGACCTTTACCTCACAAGAAAACCGTGCTTTCGACCCCTGCCCCCAAATGAACCATATTTGGGGGCTGGCTTTAGCCAGGTCCATTCTGGTCTCCAATTTTACCTGCTGGAAAACCCAATATATCAGTTGCAAGCCAGGATGATTTTGTTCATTCTAGCGGCCCCCATGGTGACATGGATTCAGTCGAATCAGCTGTTAACCTTTATTAGTGTGCTAGAAAGGCTTTTAAAACATCAAACCACTTATTTATGTAAAGTGCTGGCGATTCTTTGAGAGACGAAAGGGGAGGGCGCTCAGCCGGGATGGGATGCCAGAGAGTTCGTGGAGTTCACTTGTCATCCTGGGAGGCCCACCTGGAGGCTGGCGGCCCTACTTGTCCTCCAAGCTTTGCTTGCTATTATCCCAGGTTTGCTTGGCTGCTTATGTTAGACTTGTGTCCTCAGAATGGCTTATACTGATGAGACCACAGAAACTCCAGAGCTACCTCACTGCATTATGCCTGTTTCCTTCCCCTGATTATTGGCAACCATCTGCATCTCCTGAATCTAAACCTCGACTCGTCTCAGCAGCCACCTTCTTCCTTCAAACTCTCCCACATATTTTGAAGGAAAATAGGCAATGTTAATGGCTCTGGGGTTGACAACCCCCAGAGAGGGCCTAGAGATCTCTCAGAATTACAACTGATCTCCAGACTTCAGGGACCAGTTCCACTGTACAAAATGGCAGCTTTGGAGGGTGAGCTCTGCTGAGGTCCCTCCTCAAACTAGGGTTGCCAGGTCTTACCTTTGCTGCGGCGGGGGAATCCCGGCCCCAGAAGTGACATCATCATGTCGGGCACTTTGGGGGCGGGACCACTATCATTCGAGGGGAAAACATAGAGTTTCCCCTTGAATGATAGAACCCCCCCCCAAAAAAATCTGATCCCAGCACTTTGGGGGTGGGGTTCCCCCCGGTGGCTGGACCCAGGCCAGCGGGTAAGAGGCACATTGAGTGGGCAACCCCCCCCCAGGGGACCTGGTAACCCTACCCCAAACTATGCCCTCCCCAGGCTCCATCCCCAAATCTCCAAGAATCTTCAAGTCCAGAGCTGGCAACCCCATGTGGCCCTAGATTGTGACCTACCAGTGGCCCAATAAAACCAGGCAGTGTCTCTAAGCATAGTGAATAGGAAGACACGTTCCACCTGCTCTCCAGACAAGACATCCCTTCCCCCAGAACGACGTAAGGAACAACATTAAAAATTACCCCAAAGGGAAGTAAATAAATGTATTAATGTTAGCCATGGTTACTATTTAGATTCTTGTGTAATGTCAGCTGCCCGCAGGGGTCATTTCATAGAAAAAGAGGTGCAGGAGCTCATTAGCATAACTCATTAACATAACTTATTTGCATATGCCACACCCCCTGACATCACCGGAAGTGTGTCAGGAGGCAACACCCACCGCTTAGGCACCACTGGACTCTTTTGGGTTGCTAGCTATTGGGGGGGGGGGAATTATCAGATCTGCCCTCACAGAGGGAGAGCTTGTACCTGAATAAACCTTGGCCTTAAAGGTGCCACTGGACTGTTTTGGATTGCTATTGGGGGGGGGGGCTCTGCGACTTATCTGGCTGCTTTTTGCTCCTTGTGGCCCGGGGCTGCTGGGAGCAGGGGGTGGGGCTTGTTGCATGTCCCCACCCCCTGGGCTCTTTACTGTCAGAGCTCCGCTCCTGTGTGCTCCTGTACGAAATGACCCCTGGGGCCTGCCTGAATGGCTTATAATTCCTCTTTACGTTTAGGATTTAAATAGAGGCAAATAGGAACCCTGAAGACATGCTCACCTTATTGATTTATGGCTGGGCCTCTACAGGCTATGGTGAGCAGGCCCCACAGTCAAAACCCCATTTCAAAAGCTCTACGCTATGGGGAGAAGGGTCTCATGCTACAACAGGTGGGTGTCAAAAACCAGGAAGACCTTAACATAGGCCTGTCAGCGTGCGTAGGGCTTTGTGGATCAAAACTTCTACAAGCACCTTCTGCTGCAGTTGACGCGCGATGGCTGATTCCAGCTCTCAGTCCAAGAACTGTTGTTTCATCCACACAAAACCTGCTGGGTGACCTTGGGCAAGTCACGGTTCTCTCGGAACTCTCTCAGCCCCTCCTCCTTCACAAGATTACTGTCGTGGGGAGAAAAAGAAAAGGCAATTTTAAGCTGTTTCGAGACTCCTTCAGGTAGAGAAAAGCGGAGTATAAAAAAACCTCCTCCTCCTTCAGTATAACTATGGTACCTGACTGCCACATTGTGAGGAAGCCCTGGCTTTAATGAAATATGAAAAGGTAGCATAGCTCAAGAAGGGCAGCAACAAATTATCCTGCATTCAAGTGAGTTTGATGGAACCACAAAGCTTTCTTCCATTATGGAAAAAGCCACAATGAAGTCGTTTTCTGTTACAGTAATACCAATCAATTCCCCTCCATTCCCTGAAGAATACACTTCAAGTGACAGTTCCTGTTCCACAATGAACTGCATCTCTGCTGCCCTCCCACAGAGCTTGTGACGGCCTTTGAAAGCACTCTTCTTCGGGGTTGAGGTCATTTGTATGCTCCCGCTTATGTAAGTGGAGGGGCATCCGTTGACAGTGGTGAATCACCATCCTCCCCCCTTCTATCCCCCCCCACCAGCCCCCGGCATCTTCTCAGGAAATATTATCTCAGCGTTACTACATTTCATTCACTGATGTGGTTTAAAAAGAAACCTAATTATTCTGACAATTTTATCTAACACCAGCAGATTTTATGCACTGAGCCTATAAAAATAACTTCCTGGCAAATAATGCCACAAAGTAAGTTTTAGTATCTATAATCTCGAAGGGTCCTATTGACACATGGAACATGTAATTCTTCTTGTAGCTGATGGATGTAAAACCGGCCTCACTTTGGGGATCTATGCTTTTATATTCACATTTAATAATTTAAAACTGAAGATATAGAAAGCAGGGCCGGAACTGAATTTTGCAGACATTTGAAATGTATTGATGCTCTCCAGTTTTAAAGCCACCAAGTTCTAATGTAGGTAGAGCTTCCCTATTGCTGGCAAAGGAAGGGCATTCCGTCTGCCATGATGAGTGATGGAAAACCCCTCCAATCTGGAAGGGCTTTAGATAAGATGGATGGATGGATGGATGGGATGGGATGGGATGGGATGGGATGGGATGGGATGGGATGGGATGGGAGGGAGGGAGGGAAAGGAAGGAAGGAAGGAAGGAAGGAAGGAAGGAAGGAAGGAAGGAAGGAAGGAAGGATGTCATGCCCGCTGTGCAGTCCATCCCCGAGGACCCTGACCCAGGGGATTCTGCACCCTCAACTTCCAAGGTTCCCTGCACCCCTTGAATCGCCGTACCTAAGTCCTGAGGAGGATGAGCACCAGTCAACAGGAGCGTTTGCACCTGGAGCCGTACCAGCAGAGCTGAGCACAAGCACCATGCCTCCTGATTCCCCTCCACCGGTGGCTCATTTGCGAGAGCAAAGGCGACAGGACATGGCAACCTGGCGAAAGGAGGCGCGCATGCAAGGTCAACGTCCTCTACGCTCAGAGTACTGACCAGAGCCAGGATCCTATTAGTGGCCGGTAATTGGCTAATAAGCAGAACGGGCTCTTTAGGCGGCTCTCTCAGATCCACAACTTGTGCTGGCGACTAGTCTCTTGGACGACTCGCTGCACCCTGGATCCTGCGTTCCTGTCTCCTGGTTTTTGTACTGACTTCCCGGCTCCTGACTCTGGTTTGCATGACATTGTTTCTCTCCGGTTCCCTGACTACGGACTGTGTACCCTGACATCTGACGAACGGCTTTCGGCTTCTGAACTCTTTAATACAACCTCTGGTAACCCTAGGCTACATTTTGACTTGGTGTTTTGGACTTTGCTCACTTTACTCTGTCTTCTCTGGTACCTTGACCTCGGACTGTGTTTCGGACTCCCGTACCCTGCCTGGCCTGCCAGCGCAATTGTGACAAAGGCAGGCAGGCAGGCAGGCAGGCAGGCAGGAAGGCAGGAAGGAAGGAAGGAAGTTCAGATCCCTGGTTCATCTAACCTGGTAGAGACTACACTGCCTGAAAGTCTTTAAATGAAGGTATCAGATGCTAACATTGCAATACTAGGGCCCCTGCCACACGGCAGGGAAAACACTGGCCAAAGTGCGGCTTTTAAAAGCTGCACCAAAAAAGAGACGCCGCGGCGGGATCCCACGATCCCCTGAGCCGCGGCGCCGTTGCTCCCCGGCACGATCAGATGCTGGGGAGGAGAAGACGATTGGGAGGGGGAGGCTGCAGAACTGCGCAATGCTCAAGAATGCACAGTACACCCGGGGGCCAGGGATGTGCCGGCGATCCCACGGCCGGCAGTGATGTGGCGGGGTTTGGCCGGGAGGGGCGGATTGGGAACGGGCTGGGAACGGGCACAGCCCGATTCCCAGATGTTGCTGTGGGATCACACCTGTTTGCTGCGGCCCCGATCCGTCCCTCTCCCGGCCCAAAACGTCTCGTGTGGACAGGACCTAGGAGTGCTTTCCTAGGAATAAGCCCCACTGAATATACTCAAATTGGATTCTGGGTGTACCTGCTTTGGGTTGCTCTCAGTATCTGGGGCCTTCTGGATACAGGGAAGCTAAGGAAGATGTCCTAACAGGACTACTTGAAACTAGGATTGCCGGCCTACAGGTGGCACCTGGAGATAGCCTGCTACTACGCGTGATCTCCAGATGACCAAGACCACTTCTCCTGGAGAAAACAGCTGCTTTGGAAGGTGGACTCTACAGCATTGTATCCCACTGAGGTCTCCCACTTTCCCAAGCCCCACCCTCATTGGGCTCCACCCCCCCAAATCTCCAGATACTCCCCAACCCAGAGCTGGCAACAGTGCTTGAAACGGCCATTTTATTCAGTGGGCTTCCTCCCAGGAGAGTGTTATTAGAACTGCAGACCTCTTGGCCTCCACAAGTGTAGTTTGCGGTCTGATAGATTTAGCGTCATAGTACTTTCATTATGATGTATTTTTAAATAAATAAATTGGAAGTATTATTTGTAATAGTATTATACCATTAGTATTGTGAATCCAAAAACCTTCTGGGGCCTCCATTTCTTTGTTTCTTTTTTTAATATAAGGGAGACTTGAGGTCTCGAGGTACCTAGACTTAGTTCTTAGGTGTGACCAGGTACTCCTGCAAACACACACAATAAATAATCCATTTTCAATCCGCTTTCAATCCAATTTCCAACTGGATTTTGCTGGAAGCACAGAGGAATATTCAAAAGAGATGGGGATATCAACCACATGCTGGGGGGGCGACCCAATTCTCAGTTTTATTTATTTATTGTATAAACTGACAAGTATCTTGACTCTTCCAATTGTGTAAACAAAATCCAATGGAAACTTTAAAAAAATGTTAGCTTCATGCAGGGCTATTTTTGGGCAGGAACGCACAGGAACGGAGTTCCAGCTGGCTCCTGAGTTGGCCACGCCCAGCAGGAACTCATTAGCATAATAGGCCACACCCAACAGCAGAAACTCATTAGGATTGGCTACATTCAGGGTGTGTGGTCTAACATGCAAAGGGTTCCTGCTACAAAAAAAGCCCTGGGTTATAACAACAAACAAGGTAAACAGAATAAGAAGCAAAAGGTGGCTGTGGCTGGATGACAACACTTCTGGTGACATGGGGGTGTGGCCTAATATGCTAATATGATGTGCTGTCAGGGTATGGCCTACTATGCTAATGTTTCTGCTGGGCTTTTTCTACAAAAAAAGCCCTGGCTTCATGTATATTTTGGTGTCACACATACCTATAGATAGTGCTATATACTGGTTAGAGTGGTGGACTAGGACTGGGTAGACCTGGGTCTGGATTCCTATTTACTGGGTAATCTTGGGCCAGACATGTCCTCTCAGTCTGCCCTACTTTACAAGATAGTTGTTGTAATGAGATGCGGAGATTCAGGTACACCATACTGAACTCTTTGGAGGAAGGGCTAAAAATAGTCTCAATTGAATGAATTAATGAATTAATGAATGAATAAATAAATAAATAAATAAATAAATGTTGGATGTTTGCCAGACAAATTTATCTGGCTTGAATTCCTGTGATTATAGGTGAGGTGAACATATTGCATTGATGTTTCCTCAAAGGGCAGCTTTGCACTCCAACAGAAGTTGCTTGCTTGTTAGAGTCTGTGGATGTTTTGCTGAGTCCAAGAAAGAAATCATCTCATTTACTATAGAAGTACCCGAGTGTCCCCCCAGGGTCAAAGGGATACGGGTCATTAAACAAACCAGTTTGTAAAAATCACAGAATTACTTGCAATTTATCCCACCTCTGTGTCTGTGGACAGATCTTATAAATGACTGACACCAGGTAGACTCTGTGGCCTTCTTTTTGTTGTAAAAATAGTCAAAAGTACTTAAAATACTCAGAGTATCAATGGATCTTGCTCTATCGGGAAGAAGAGATTTCTTGGCATTTAAAAACCTTTATTTATAAGGGTAAAAGGTATACAGGAAACCTACAAAATAACAAACTCCTAAGAGCTACATTTTCTAAGCTGCTTACAGTTCAAATCATTGTTACACACTACACAGAGATAATGGAGAATCTGTCCTTCTTCTCGACCCCTAGAAAGGAAGTCACCTGAAAACAAACAACCAATCTGTATCACACCTTTTCCCGGGCTAATCCCCCATTGGCTCTGTGCCAGGTTTCCCTTCCAGGTCAGTCTAAACAATAGCAGTACTAGGTAAACAAGTTAAGCCTATAATGACTGGATTGTCAGACCTTGTAAACACATACATTTCCACCACTTTCTGCATCTGTGCAGTCAATGGCATTTATTTGAGAACTGATTGCAAGACTAGCTGCGTTCATGAGCAAATTCCAAAGATGCACAGAGGCACTCAAGTACTAAGTCTCAACTCAAAGATCTCAAACAAGAGGTGGTAGTGGCAGATGGTTGGCAGGGGGAACAGTTGCCTCAAGAAGAGCTATCTGTAATCATGGGAGGGGAAAGTAGTGTAATTGTGTAAGCTGAGTGTGTTCAAACAGCCCTATTCAATGATGGGTCCCTTTTGTGAGCTCATCCAGCAGGTGCTGGACCATGGCTAGTCACCAATGACAAAAATAGCAACAGACATTTTACCAGCATGCCTTCTGAACAGGTTTCCTCTTGAGATAAGGCAATGTGGTGGTCCTCAAAGAATATGCACAGAGCAGAATTATGATCCTGTTGCATCCCATTTGAAGCACTACAGGTGCACGTACCTCTGCAAAGTGTGCAAGTTTATTTATCCACAGCAGTCTCAGAGTGGGGTACAAGAAGTATAAACATACATAATCCATTAGCAGAAACAGGACATAAAAACATAATAAGTCATTAAAGCCTACAACATCACATACTTAATTGACTACCACTAGATTATGATCTACGACACAATTAACGGATCCCAACCATTAATGTGCCATGGATGGAATAACCCACACAAGGGAGTTGGCCAGGGTAGATGGGACAGTAGATGGGACAGGGCAACTACTGGAGATGGAACAGGGAACAGTAGATGACGGAGCATCATCACTTGATGACTGTTGCAATAAAACAGGTTGAGTCCCTTAGATTCAGTCCTCATGCATTCATTCAAACATTCATCCATTCAGACATTTAAATCCTGCCTTTTTTCATGGTTCAAGGTGGCTTACAATAATAGTTTAGAAATTTTCAGTTAAAGTCAAAAGTAGAATAGAAAACCTCAACGGAATCAGTGCACATATCTGACAACTGGCCATCCACTTAGAAAAATCAAGTGACATATCCACACACAAACCAGCCCTTCATGACTGGCAGATGGATGTCTGAACTGACTTCCTTGAACAGCATTGTGGCGGAGGTGAGAAGCATGCCTAATCCTTCACTTTAATGATATGATAATAAAGCCACACATGCAAGTCCCAAAGGCCTGATTCCCAAAAGCATCCTGTCATTTCACAATGGTGGTCAAGCAGTTAAGTGCACGTACGAATGACCTTCTCAGGTTTAAAACCGCAGACTCACCTCACCTATTGCTATGGGGGGGGAAAGGAAGAAAAAAGATGGGAGAGAAACTGCTCAGCTTTTCAACATAGTTCACTGTTAATATTTTTGGAACTCACTTTGTAAGAATAGTTTCATTACAAACCTGCAGCCTCCATATTGCCAATCCCAAAATCCTAGAATCCTAGAATCACAGAGTTGGGCCATACAGGCCATCTAGTCGAGCCCCCTGCTCAGTGCAGGATCAGCCTAGAGCATCCCTGACAAGTGTTCGTCTAGCTGCTGCTTAAAGACTGCCAGTGAGGGGGATCAGTCATATCACAGAGAGGTAGTAGTGAGACAGACACCCTGTATGCATGACATATGAGTGAACAGCACCATCGGTATACCTCACATGGGCAGAGCACTTAAGGATATTCAAAGTGTACATGGGTCGGTTCCATCCCTCTGAATGGGAATACTGACTTTCACACATTTAAGCACTGGCCATATACATGTACCTGTAGTGTGTGTAGGACCACAGACAAATGGCTGTTGGTTATTGTAGTGTGTCATAATAACGGATATTGGTTTTAATTGTCATGTATGAATTTTAAACTCTGTTCTGTTTGCATTGTTGTGCGCAACCCAAAAGGTTTCTTTAGCCATAAGACGGAACACAGATTTAGTAAATGAATTTAAATGCAATGAATGAATGCATTCCTATTCCAGTCACCAAAATGCAAAGAAAATGCCGCTCTATTTTTTCCCAATGCATACTTCATGCTTTTAAAAAAGAGAGAGAAAGAAACAGACCATTTCCATGCAAATTACCCCTTTCCCAGGATTCATTAAATGCTTTTTCGCTAAGTCCATAACTGGCCTCACTCCTTTCAAATTACACATCTTGAATATTGAAAGGGTCACAGTGGTGCAGCCAGCGAGTATCTTTCCGAGAAGAGAGAGGAAAGAGAGTTGGGCTCTGCCACTCTTTTTGCTGCAATAAGGGCTAGAAACATGAAATGGGGACTGGCCCTGAAGGGTGCTGATTCCATGTGTCAAACAATAACGAGATTTTTTTTTAAAAAAAATGCAAATTCATGCAGTCTCCTTATAAACACTGTATTCTAAATTCCATGACTCTCCCCTGATGCTGTACTCTTCCTTAAGTACATCTACATCTCATTGCAAACACTAGAAGCAGATCTGTTATTCAGTTCAATTTGTGTTCTCATTCTTTGGGCTAAGGTCTGCGTTGCAGGAATTAAAGGCAGCTTTTCCATTTAAAATTACCTTTTAATCTTTTAACAGCTGGGTGGACTGAAAGCATTGTGGATTTTTTAAAAACATTACATTATTTAAAAAATTTGCAATAGAAGAAGAAAAGCAAGTCTGCAGTAAAAACACAGTGACCCATTAGTTTGCTTCAGTATCAGAAACAAAGATTGTAACAATCACAACAGGATTCTTTTTAAAAGCAACCTTAAGTGTTACCGTAACAGTTATCAACGGGGAATTTCACATTACCTAGTTTCTCCCGGTTTCAAGCCGGGAGTCTTCCGTTTTCAGTTGAACCAGAACAAGGCTGCCGTTTCACACACGGCTTGCCCCTACCGGAAAGGAACCGGATAAGAAGCAGTTTGGCGTTTCACACACGCACCGCTTTGGTTTCCCGCCGTTTTCTTCCCGCACGGGTGAGCGATTTTTTTTAAAAAGGTTCGGCGATATATCGCTATACCAGAACCTCAAATGGTCGCAATAACGATCCCATTGGAATGCAACTCCTTAGAGGTTCCGGTATATCGATATATTGATATATCAATATATCAATATAAGCCGAACATTCAAAAAAAAAAAAAAAAACCCCCCGGGCAAAAGCCCGCGCGGGCGAAAAAAGGTGGGAAAGAACCGTAGCGGAACCGGGAAAGGGAACGGCAGACTACTCTGAAGCGGTTGACAGGTAAATCGCTTCCCTCCCGGTTCCTATACGGAACAGAGACTTTTGTGTGTGAAATGGCAGTTCAGATCCCGGTAGGGAACTGATTCTCAACCGGGTTCTGTCTGAAATGACAGACCAGAACCCGGTTGAGAATCGGTTCCCTACCGGGAGATATCGCCTGTCTGAAATTCCCCAACATTATGTTGTCGAAGGCTTTCAACATCATTACCCTACATTTTAGACATAACTTCCCAAATTACGTCCGTAGTTGAAGTAATATTTTAATGAATGCCATAAGTAAGATGAATCCCTTAGCATCTACACATCCTGGAAGACAATTTTAGTGACATTCCAGTATCAAGAGTCTAAACTTTTTGAGCCTGCAGGCATCTTTAGAATTCTGAAACAGAGTGGTGGGCACAACCACACAATGGCTGTCACAGGAGGTGGGGCCAACCTCAAAATGTCAGGAAGTTCGGTTATGCATAACTCTAGTGGCAATACTGAAACATTTCAGGCAGAAGCTCTGCTTAACAGGATCCCTTTGAAAATGGATGGATTGTGTTTAAAACATTTGTGTGCATACACACAGCTTACCGTAATACAATGAAGATCCTTGTGCTGTGGAGGCAGCGGTCGCTAAAAGCAATGTCTGTTTGTTTCTTAATCTGCTCAGCTAATCAAAACTCTAGTGACCAATCAGAAGCCCTGCAAGGCAAAAGTTCCACTCGGCCCCATTCATTTTCTTCAAAAAACAAAAACAAAACAAAAACCAATTTGGCAGTTGTCAGGAAATGTTTTTGTTGGTACCACGGTCTCCGTGGGTGCCATGTTGGGAACCCCTAGTATAGAGAGATGGCTTTCAATCTTTCCAGACCTGGGCTCCACCATTAGCCCTCAGACTGCAGCATGGGACCCACTGAGATGCGGGTACCTGGCATTACAGTCACATGCCAGAAAGGAAAGGCACAGAGTCAGGGCCAGTGTGATGAGCAATAGACCAAGAGAGCTGGGGACTGGAACCTGCAGGGCTATATTTGGGCAGGAACGCACAGGAACGGAGTTCCGGCTGGCTCCTGAGTTGGCCACGCCCAGCAGGAACTCATTAGCATAACAGGCCACACCCAACAGCAGAAACTCATTAGGATTGGCTACAGTAGGCGTCGAAAATCGGGCCTCCAAAGTGGGGGTTTACCCGCCCCCCCGCCCCCACTTGGCAGCCCTACCCGGAAGGGGAAAACAGCCACTTGGGAGTACCTCCCCAGCATCCAATCACCTTTCGGAGATGGAGTGTTGGCGGGCAGGACTGCAGTGGTGTTCATTCTGGTCTGCCTCAGGGATAGGGCAGCCATCCTTTTCGGTCTGCCTCAGCAAGGGAGCAGACAGCTGGAAAGGTAGCTCTGCCCGGTAGTGTGGGAGCTTAGCAGATGTGGTACCATTTAGTCTGACTTTTTGGAAATGATAGACTGGTGTGTGTGTGTGTGAGAGTGAGTGAAAAGACCCAACCCAGGGACTAGTCAGTGAAAACCTCTTTGCATGAAATTTAGACCACAGTCTGGAACCATAACTAGCCTAAATTTGGGGGTCTCCACCAGGGTTCTCCTTCAGCTGTCTGGAGACCTGGGCTGCCGAGCTGTTTTTTTAAAACCAACCTGTAAATAAATAAGTCTTCTTTGTTATTTACACACAACTCCTGCCTCAGTGATCTCAGTGTTCTTCTTGCTCACCACAAAACTTTACCTCACAACAGTGGACCCAAAGCCTTTACCCTTGCAACCCAAAGAGCAACTGAAAGGCTAACAAAATTTGTGGCAAGGTATGAAGTGAGCTGCGGTGGCTCAAGTGGTTAAGATGCTGAACTGCAGGCTGTGGAAGGTCAGTAGTCCAGCAGTTCAAGACCCAAGTTGCCGCATGACGGAGTGAGCTCCTGTCTCTGGTCGCAGCTCCTGCCAACCTAGCAGTTCGAAAGCAAGAAAATAGGTACCACTTCAGTGGGAAGGTAACAGCGTTCCGTGCGCCTTGGTGTTTAGTCATGCCGGCCACATGACCACGGAAACGTCTTCAGACAGTGGCTTCGGCTTTGAAACGGAGATGAGCACTACAACCCAAGAGTCGGATTTGACTGGCTTTCGAGCAAGGGAACCTTTACCTTTACCTTTTATGAAGTGAGCAGTGACTCACAAAAGCTCCTGCCCTGACACAAATGTTAGTCTTCGGCTGTGGTCACATGAACAGTTTGCACCAATATTGTTGTGGATTTAGAGACAGCAACATCTGCCTTCCGTGCCCCAGTCATTATCACCCCATTCTGCCCCGCTTTGGAAGCTGAGTAATCTGTCACCTGGGAAAGTCTGATGTTTACAGATATCAGTGCTTTAACCCCGCATTTCCAAATATCTGAACTCCCCTGGTGCGAGCTCAACCCAGTTGGGAAGTCTGATCACTCTGTTTGGTTTTTACTCCTTTTTTTTAGTCCGTTAGCAACGTGCCCATAACCACATCTTCATGCACACCAGCAAGCTTTTAACTGTCCTCTGAGGTGAGAAGTGGGGGGGGGAGGGCAGGTTTGGTCTTCTGGTTCCTCTGCCTACAGCTTTGCAGCACACAGGGTGGGGAAGGAGTTAATTTGGTGTCGTGGTTAAGAGCCAGTTTGGTGTCCTGGTTAAGTGTGCAGACTCTAATCTGGGAGAACTGGGTTTGATTCCCCACTCCTCCACTTGCACCTGCTGGATTACTTTGGGCAAGCCATAGTTCTGGTACAGCTGTTCTTGAAAAAGAGCAGTTTCTGTCAGAACTCTCTCAGTGTCAGCTATGCTGCCATGGGGGTTGGGGAGATCTGTTGACTACTAATTGCTGCTGCATTCTTTCTGTACTTCTTAGCTGCTGTAATGCTTATCTCTAAGTTGCGTAGGTGGTGTGATGTCTGCCTTCAGTGGAACCATGGGAGAGAGGTTGGTTCCCAGCTTCAGCGCTAATGGCCTGAGCTCCTTCTCCCATGTGCGGGAGTATGGCTAATTGGCCAGGGCAGTGGGGGGGGGTGCATACGAATACCCTATATCCTATTATGCCCAATGGGCAGCCGCCATTCTTAACAGTGCCTATGTTAATACATCTATAGCTCTTCAATAAAGTATTACCTTTCCTGAGAAGTGTGTACTACGTTGTTGGCTGTGGGTTCTGACACTCAGCTCCACCTACCTCACAGGGTGTCTGTTGTGGGGAGGGGAAGGGAAAGGAGGTTGTAAGCTGCTCTGAGACTCCAAGTGAAGAGTGGGGTATAAATCCAATCTCTTCTTCTGTTCTTCTTCTTCTTCTTCTTAATTGAAAAGATTTTTTTCAGAGGGGGAGGCAGCCTCCTCCAGCTGTCAAAATGGAGTAGTGCTTTGAATAAGTGGTTGTGCGCATATGCAAAAGATAAATTTTAAAAAAGAAGCCACCTGACCACCCGCTCTGTAGTTGCTGTGCACCTAATAATCTGAACGGTTGACCATGGGGTGAGCACACAGTGAGGCTGGTTCAGGGTGGGGTGTAGGATTAAAACTCTCCATTACAAACTGCAATGGAGTACTTAGAGCCGGGACCAGACCACACCAACCCTGCAGTCTGATCACAGCCTTTAAGGTGCTACTGGATAGATTCCTGCTCTTTTTTACTGCTACAGACAAACACGGCTACCCATCTTGATCTAAGATAAACTTGTAATTGAGGGGAAGGTTCCCAGCTCAAAACAAACCTATTTTGCCCAGATCACAAGAGGCAGCATGGGTCCCCTCAGTAGGCAGGAAAGGCCTGCCACACATGGTATGCTTGCTCTCTAACTGGCATGTGCCCAAGCAGTGACCCTTTTGAGCTGGCAGCAAAAATGATGTGGTGCCTAGAAGTCTGTTACCCAGCAGATGCGAGATACTGCCAGAAGCAGAGCCCAGTTGCGCTAGAGAAGGCCTGGCCAATGTCGGGCATCACCCAGGATCCACCAGAGGCTAACTGGCTGATAGTCACCACTGACCCTGACTCCATGTGAACTGGTCGCCTCCAAGTGAAATACTTTACGATGCATTAGCAGCTCCTTCAGCGATACAGCCCCCAGCCTACTTTTCTTTTGAATGCTAATATTCAAAAAGGCAAAAAGAAGAGGCAAGAGAGGGAGAAAAGAGCAGTTTGTCAATGTACACAGATGATAATTGACATAATAGAACCTAACGGCTACTTTGGAGCATAACAGACCCTGACAGGTTCACTGAAGCTTATCAGAAGGTTCAAAACAGGATCATGATGGATTTTAATGTAATATAATGTAAGAGCCAGTGTGGTATAGTAGTTAAGAATGTGGGACTAGGATATGGGAGACCTGGGTTCGAATCCCCACTCGTCCCATGGAAGCTTGCTGGGAGACCTTGGGCCAGCCACACACTCTCAACCTAACCCACCTCACGGGGTTGTTGTGAGAATAAAATGGAGGAAAGGGGAATGGTGTAAGCTGCTTTGGGTCCCCATTGGGGAGAAAAACAGGGTGCAAATGAATTAAACAAATAAATAATGTGCACATGCTCGCTTGTCACACTTTTCATTCCCATAGATGAAGAACGTAGTTCCCAGCCTATAAAGCTGAGATGCCGATGTGGGCCACTCCCAATTTTAAATAAGGCACAAGAGCACTATTGGCTCTTGAGTAGCCTTTGGCTACCTGGTGTGGAATAGCCCATCAGAAGGGGAACGGAGTAGCTGTTGTGCTCTCTCCTGCTCTCTGCAGCAGACTTTTGCTACAGGTTGGCCTACCTGTTAGTGGGAAATTGGGGGGGGGGGGAACATGCTGCCTGCAATAATGTGATGTCATTTCTGCGAACAACCAAGAAGTGAAAACACACCTCTATAGGAATTGCAGAGTTTCCAGAAATTCCTGGAGAGGACTGATCTGTTTATATACAGGTCCTTCTAAACTAGGTTGATGACATCCCTACAATTTGTGTGTTAGGATCTTGCACATAGAATTAATATTTCTAACCGGATAGCCCAGGTATCAATTAATGAGTAGAATGTAAGGTGATTGGGGGAGGTTCTCTCTGCAGCCCAAGCTGAACAACTGCATTGAGTTAAATGCAGAACAACTTTATTGATCAATGTCTCTTTGCTATAACCATCTTATTCTCTTTCACCCCAACTTGCCCAGTGCAGATTAACCTAGGAGATTTAGAAAGTCATGTCCAGCCATCTCCTTAATATGGGCAATGTCACCCTGGCAGAATGTAACACCATGCCACTCTTTTTGACACCTGTCCACCTTAAGGAATGCTAAGCAGGCTCCAATGGCATCTCCTCCACCACCACCACCTGTATTCTTGGCTGGTAGGTGCTGGAGGAGGTTAATGGGTGCACCTGGGGGTGACTGTGACAGAGGACAGCATCTCCAGAGGGTTGCTTAATAAGCCAGTTTAGGTGACCTCCCCACAAGTAAACACCAAGTGCCTTAGGATACTCGGCATGCCCTACTGCACATTTCCAAGGGCTTACATTTTAAGATCCAGCAGTACATTCCTTGGAATGCCCCAGAGCCTCAGGGAACAGAAGCTGTGCAATTCAGGACCTTATCTCACCAACCCTTTCCTCATAGTTAAACGCACTTCATTTGGAAAGTTCCAGAAGGCTTATTTTTGGCTCATAAGTTGAAAAATAAAGGAAGGCACGTGTAAGGGTAAGGGATAAAGCAAAGAAAGCCTTTCAGTTTGGGGATGGATAAATTATCTGGGCCTAGCTTAGAAAAGTTCCTAGATTGGACAACCTCTTCTTTCTCCCTCCCCCCCCCCCATGCTTCTGAGTATTCCCGGGGAGCCTTAAAATGCAATGCTTTAAGCTATGCCCAGGATCTGAAGCTAAAAAAGAGGTGTTAACAGTATGCATTTGTGGAGATGGGGAAATTTTCTACAGCCTGAGTTCTAGACGCGTTTCCCAAAGTCCCCATAGCCTCTCCTCTTTTCCTGCTTCTTTCTCTCATTTCCACCCACCAGCTAACCTATCTCTATCTTCCCTTCATTCTCACTTTCTCCTCCTTCCCTCTCCCTGGCAACTTGGCACTGGGAAAAGTCTGGCTGAGTTGCACAGCAGCTGCCACCATCAGGCTAACCAGGTGGCACAGTGGCCACCACAGGTGGGCCCAGCCAAGCCTCAGAAAAGCTGTCACTGGGAGGCCCAGCCAATCACTGTGTGGCTGTTGTGTTGGCTCTGTCCTCAATAAGCCTTGTGCAGTCTGGGACCTACATACCTTAGGGACCGCCTCTCTCTCTATGTGCCCTGGAGAGCCATGCACTCTGCTGAACAAGATCTGCTAGTTCCAAGCCCCAGGGCCACCCTGCAGGCATTAATTCCCCCTGAGACAGCAAGAAGAAAAGCAAAACCAAGGCTCTTTGGTAGGGTTTCATTTGATAAGATCCTTTGGGTATTTCCAGCCGTGCTGTGTGTGTATTCGCAAGCCCTGGTCGGGGCTACAGAGAGAGCACCGATGACCGTCTCAACCCCTGTGTTCCAGGAACTGGCAATAGAAAATTCCATTTTTGGAATTGCTGGAAGCTGCCAACCGAAATATCTGGTCCATTCCTCCACAGCTGGGGGCAATGCCTCCTGGGCTTTCCGGAGTGCTTCAACCCCCTGGTCGCTGCCACTTAAGAGCCCCTGCTCATATACTACATAAACGGCACCTCCAACCAAGCCTCCTTTCACCAGGAACTTGACAGCCGGTAAGATCCGCGGCGCCATCGCTGTCCAGGTTCTCCACGACCGGCCCAAGGGCAGCTCAGGGCCCACTTGCACCAATTTCAACAGCCGGGCAGACTCCCGCAAAGCCTTTTGGGAACTGCAGTCTCTACAGCAACCAGTGTTCCCTTTAAGCTGAGTTAGTGTGAGCTAGCTCACAGTTTTTTAGCCTCCAGCTCACACATTTTTGTCTTTGCTCAGGAAGGATGGCACCAGAGCAAACTCATTTATGCAGGAACCAAATTGCTTGCTCACAACTTTAATGCCAGTAGCTCATGAAGTAGAATCTTTGCTCACAAGACTCCACGGCTTAGAGGGAGCATTGACAACAACCAGGTGAAGCCTCCGGCTTGATGCCTGAGCAAAAGCGGCGGCTGCCATTGTTACCAAGGAAAAGGGTGCTCCCTCTGGCCTAACGCCACAAAAGGGCCAAGAGAGGAGGGAGGCCCTGTAGGGAAGTGAAGGCCTGTAACAAAGACAAAAGGCCCACCAAGATCTGCTAGTTGTTCCTGGCCCAAGGGGTGTCCATTTAGCCTTGACCAGAGCCTTTTCTGCCCTAGCCCCAGCCTGGTGGAAAATGTTTCCACACGAGATCAGGGCCCTGCAGGACCTCTTATCATTCAATAGGGCCTGTAAAACAGAGCTGTTCCACCAGGCCTTTGGTTGAGGTGGTGGGCGTCCAGTGAGGAAGATCGCCCTCCCCCTGAAGATAGTATCTGTTTACGGCCCAGATTCAATGAACTAGAGTCCAATGGCACCAGCTTTGATGCACTGTTTTAAATGCTGTTTTAATGTTTTAACTGCTTATTTATTGTTATTGTATTGTGTGGCCGAATGGCTCAACTGTTGTCTGTAATCTGCCCTGACCCCTTTTGCAGCGAGGGCAGAATGAGTTCTCCTCCCAGAGTTGCCAAGCTCCTGCCCCAGCCATTTCCTACCACTGCTCGGAGTGGCAGCAAGAGACAGGGTTGCCAGGCTAAGTCCTGGAAACCAGTGGGAGGGTTGGAGGCAGGGGCGCTGTGGGCCTGGCAGGATGGCCATGATGGTGTCCCTTGTGCGGGAATTTTGTATCTACTTATTTATCAAAGCATTTATGTCCTGCCTTTCATTGTAGTTCAAGATGGATTACAGCCTGGAAGTGGTGGTGGTAGCTCTAGGAATCACCTGAAACTCTATGGTAAGTGATGTCATCACATTCATGATGCTGGTGAGTTTTTAAGATTTTCTCCACACCCTTGCTTGGAGCAACAGCAGACGATGGTAGCTAGGGGCAGGGGACCTCCCGCCCCAAAAGGGGTATTGGCAACTCTGGCAGGAGAATTAAAAATGGCCATTGAGCTGACATCAGTCCAACCTCTTGGCAATATTTTTTGTGGTTGCCTAGCACCCCCCCCCCAAAAAAAAAGGGTCACTGACATCTCAGAATGTAACCTCAGTGGGCATTCTTTTGCATTCTTTTGTTAAAGCTACAGGTGTTGTTTCTATTACTTTGGAAAGTTTTAAATCCCCCAATATGTGTATATGTATGTGTGTGTGTGTGTATACACACCATAGACACACACACACACACACACACATATAAAACTTAGGTTTTTTTCCCCAAACCTAGAGCTTCCTTTAGCTTTTTAGGGAAATTACACCCTGCCCATAGATTTTCATGACCCAGTTCAGAATTAGTTATATGATAATAAATAGTCCTCAGGAGTCTGAAATAAAAGCAAATGGGGCAACACTATTTTTCAGTGCACAAAAGCTTCCTTGCCTACTCATTATTACTTGCCATGGTCAGGTAGGTATCTATTTACAAGCAGTCTTAATCCATTAATTTCTGATTGATTGGCTTCCAACCCATCCCATCTTCTCCTCTGTAATCCGTAAGCAATAAACAGATCAGACCTTTGACCTGGTGGAACATGATCCTGTGTGAGATCGGGGCCCTCAGGAACCATCTGTCATTTAGCAGGGCCTGTAAAATGGAGCTGTCCAGGCCTTTGGTTGAGGCAGGGGGCGTCCAGTAAAAAATTCGGGGGGAGGGGCCCTGCTGAAGACACCACTTTCACATGGCCCAAATTAAACAAACCTAGAGTTCAGCAGCACCAGTACTGGAGACTGTGCGACAACTGGTGCAATCTGTTTTTAAATTTCTTGTTTTAATGTTTTAATTCACCATTTACTATTGTGCTTGTTGTGATGCCGAACGGTCTAATGATCTGTTGTGATCTGCCCTGAGCCCGGTTGCAGGGAGGGTGGGATAGAAATCTGAATAAGTAAATAAATAAATACTTTCCTCCCTCATAATAAGGTTTTGTCCTCCTTTTCAGTTTGGGAAAGGCTTTGACACGAACATCTTCATTCAGGCAACTTTGCAGTTCCATCCATTAGTAAATAATTAATTTTGGGAGTGATAGGTGCCAACTTCTTTCTTTCCACATGACTAATATTAATTGAGGAGAAAATATTGAAAACAGAAGTGGGTGATACTTGCAAATTGAATAAAATAAATAAATAAATAAATAAACATTTTTCTTCTCTCTCTCTCTCTCTCTCCCCCCTCCCCTCTCTTTTTGTACTTTTAAAACAACCTCACTCAACAATTATGATAATTGAAGCTTCCCCAGTGAGGACTAAGTGAAACGAGGAGTTCACAGCAAAAATCTGAACTATGAGTAATTAGTGGATTTCGAAAGTGTGGTGATGACTAGTTACGACAAAGGGCTTCTCATTAATACATTACAGTAATACATTAACATTCCACTAAATGTGATGCCCCCCCCCCGCCATTTTTCTCACAGTACAAGAACCCCCTGTGGAGCATTAAACAGAAGTGTAAAGATTAATTAATATGAAAGTTAGTTTTCATTGCAAATTTTCTGTGTCTTTTGCCAACTTCTCATGTGCAATAGCTGAGAAAAACCAAGCTCTGCTCCAGCTGACAAAAGCCCGGCCCTGGGACTGAGATTCCCTCTGAACCACACCCCCCCCCCCCCGATAAGAAAACATAACGTTTGCAAAATTAGGAAAGGGATACAAGAACACGTGCAAACAATGTGAGGATAGTGCGTGTATACATGTACACACATGTACATGTTGGGGAAAGATGGAAAGAAATCACTGATGTTTGGGGGGGAGGGAGGCTTTCTAGGAACCCAGATTCTCTCACTTTGCTTTACTGGAATACTTAGCAAATGCCTTCTTGATGCAGGTGACTTCAAGCCAAGCAAAGACGTAAAGGGAGTTCCGAGGGAGGATGAAGCCCTGAGATTTAACAATAGTTGATCTGGACCAATGGCCAGCCATATAACGAGCCAATTGGAATGATCCCCATAGAAATCTGGGCCCAAGGGAATTTGTATACCACTATCACCCGAGCAAACTGATTTATGCAGTAGCTAAATCGCTCGCTCACAACTTTAATGCCTGTAGCTCACAAAACTCCAGATTTAAAGTAGTATTTTATTATGGTTCCAAAGCACGGCAAAACAGGATGCTAACGGAAGACAGACATTTCCCAGATGTTGATGTCTGGACCAATGCTCCCTCTAAGCTGTGGAGTCCTGTGAGCAAAAATTCTGCTTTGTGAGCTACGGGCATTAAAGTTGTGAGCGAGCGATTTAGCTACTGCATAAATCAGTTTGCTCGGGAGCCCTCCCTTCCTGAGCGAAGACAAAAATGGGTGAGCTGGAGGCTAAAAAACTGTGATCTAGCTCACGCTAACTCAGCTTAGAGGGAACACTGGTCTGGACATTACATTTAAATCCATGAGGCACCCATGCCTCGCACGAATCTAAAGAGCTGTCTGAAAGCAACCTGAGACTCCTTTGCCAAAAAGGTACCAATCTGTTCTAATGAACTGTTCATGTTTTTAACATTATAGCTTTGTTCTTTTACTGTTCTTTGTCCATGTTTTACTTGTATATTTTATCTGCCTAGTTGTGATGGTCTTTGGGCACATACAATAAACACACTTGAACTTGATAAGCACTTTCAGATCAGTGGAAGAGTATTGGTGTGACATGCAGAATTTTCTAGATTAAATCCCCAGCAACTCCTATTAAAAGCATCAAGTAGCAGGTGATGTGAAAGACCTCTGCCTGAGACCAGTTGCTGCCAGACTGAGGAGACCACATGGACCTTGACCGTTGTTGTTGTTCAGTCGCACAGTCAAGTCCGACTCTTCACGACCTCATGGACCAGATCCCGCCAGGCCTTCCTGTCTTCCGCCGTCCTCTGAAGTTGGCTCTTTTACTCTGAGCAAGAGGCTCTTGAGGTCCTCTTCACTTTCTGCCATTAGAGTGGTATTGTCTGCATATCTGAGGTTGTTGATCTTTTCCCCAGCGATCTTAATTCCCGCTTGTGATTCATCCAGGCCAGCATTTTGCATGATGTACTCTACATATATATTAAATAAGCAAGGTGACAATATACATCCTTGTTGTACTCCTTTTCCTATGCTGAACCAATCAGTTGTTCCATATCCGGTTCTAACTGTCGCTTCTTGACCCTTATACAGGTTTCTCAAGAGACATGTGAGGTGGTCTGGTACTCCCATCTCTTTAAGGACCTGCCATAGTTTGTTGTGATCCACACAGTCAAAGGCTTTAGCATAGTCAATGAAGGAGAAGTAGATGTTTTTCTGGTACTCTCTTGCTTTCTCCATAATCCAGCAAATGTTGGCAATTCGATCTCTAGTTCCTCTACCTCTTCAAAACCCAGCTTGTACTTCTGGCAGTTCTCTATCAATGTACTGTTGAAGCCTAGCTTGTAGGATCTTGAGCATGACCTTGCTAGCGTGTGATATGAGTGCAATTGTGCGATAGTTTGAACATTCCTTGGCATTGCCCTTCTTTGGGATTGGAATGTATACTGACCTTTTCCAATCCTGTGGCCACTGTTGCGTTTTCCAAGTTTGCTGGCAAATTGAGTACAGCACTTTAACAGCATCATCTTTTAAGACTTTGAATAGCTCAGCTGGAATACCATCACCTCCACTAGCTTTGTTGTTAGTAATGCTTTTTAAGGCCCATTTAACTTTACATTCCAGGATGTCTGGCTTGAGGTCAGTGATTATACCGTCGTGGTTGTCAAGGACATCGAGGTCTTTCTTGTATAGTTCTTCTGTGTATTCTTGCCATCTTTTCCTAATCTCTTCTGCTTCTGTTAGGTCCCTACCGTTTTTGTCCTTTATCATGGCCAGCTTTGCATGGAACGCTCCCTTGATTTCTCCAATTTTCTTGAAGAGATCTCTAGTCCTTCCCATTCTATTGTTTTCCTCTATTACTTTGCACTGTTCATTCAGGAAGGCCTCCTTATCTCTCCTTGCTGTTCTCTGGAAATCTGCATTCAGTTGGGTAAATCTTTCCTTTTCGCCTTTGCCTTTCACTTTCCTTCTTTCTTCTGCTATTTGTAAAGCCTCATCAGAAAGCCACTTTGCTTTCTTGCATTTCTTTTTCTTTGGACCTTGACCGACCAAGGGTGAAATTCAGTATCAGGCAGCTTCATGTGTTTTCAGCTGTAGCAAGTCCAGTTCCACTCTCTCTCCCACCTCTGGTTGTTGAAACTGATCTCTTGTCAAGGCAGTTGAGGGGAGGTGGAGGGAAGAGCTGAACGGCTGTAGCCAATCACAGGACAGTGAAATATCTCAGACCGGAAGAAAGGGGAGTAACACCAGTCTTCTGACCAGGAAACAAAGAGATGCTCTGTCAAGAGGTGCTAAACAAAGTAGTTAAATTTATTTATCAAGATATGCTAAACAAAGTAGTTATATTTATTTAAGGCAGGAGAGCAAATACACAGTGTGATTGTATGCATGTTTACTCAGAAATTAGTCCCAATTTATACAGTGGGGCTCAGCCCCAGGTAAGTGTGCATAGATTTGCACTCTCAAAATGTGCCTTGAGAATGCTGAACACTTCCTCAGAAGCATTCCACATTTGCCTGCCACTCCGGATTTTCTCAGTGTTCGAGGCAACACAGCAAAACAGCATCCAAATAACCCAGGGCAATAAGCAGGCTGAAAGAGGGCTGACCACTGAAGGGAGGTGATGTAATGCAGAATGGGGGGAAAACCCAGAATAAAAAGAAGGTTGAACTCAATTTTAGTGCAGAATGGGGGGGACTGGATTAAAAAGAAGGTTGAATTTGATTTTGGTGCATAATTGCTTGGAGAACAGCGCAGTGAACATGGATTAAATGGAGAGTGCAGAAAGGGCCCTAGACAACGGGCTTCTTTTTCCTTTTGAGAGAACTCCGCAAGTTTCTGCACAAAACAGGATCCTCACATTTTTACAGATAACTAATCTTCTGCATTTCTCATTTCTATGCATGTCTCCTTCCTCGAAGCAAGCGGATGACATTTTGCACTGTACCTCTGCATCCTGACTCCAACTGACCCTTTATTAGGGTTGCCAGCTTTGGGTTGGGAAATACTTGGAGATTTTAGGGGTCGAGCCTGGGTGTCAGGGTCATTAACCAGGTCACACCACACAAGGCTTCATAAGAAGATAAGTGTTTATTTGATGGGTCCAGTACTAATGCTCATATATACAGCGTGTGTCAGGAATACCCTACACCCCCCCCCCCAGTCAAAGCCAATAAATATGATTTGTGCGCATGGGCTGGAGCTAGCAAAGTAAGCGCCAAAGTGTAAAAGCCGTTAGCTTTCCCAGATGAGTTAATTGCAGCTGGGGACCAAAGCAAGGTCAAGCATAGAGATAGCGCACAAAAGCTGGACAGGGATGAGCTGGGAAAGAGGAGGAGGTGCACCCCTCCACATTCCAGATGAATGACAGGGCTACCTGACACTGGGGAGGGTGGCATTTGGGAAGGGGAGGGACCTCAGCAGGGTATAATGAAGTAGAATCCACCTTCCAATGAAGCCATTAGCTCCAGGGAAAATGATCTTGGCTGGCTGGAGGTCAATAGTAATAGCGGGAGATCCCCAGGTGCCACCTGGAGATTGGCAACCTCCAACCTTTATTAGTAACCTTTTAAAACTATGATATCAAGTCATAACTCACTCATGGTGTCCCCATCCATGGGGCATTTCAGGCAAGAAACGAGAAGAGGTGCTTTGCCGTTGCCTTCCTTTGCAGAGCAGCCAAGTCTTCTGTGGTTGACTTGGTTTAGCATTGTCAGCAAGCTGCCATTCTGTGTTCTGTGACCTCTGTGTACATATCCTTTCCCTGTTGCACCCGGCTTGTTTTCTATCATCCTGCTCCTGCGTTGGAATGCACAAGATAACTGCTGGAGGTTGTGTGGGGGAGAAGAGGCTGTAATGCTTGCCTATTGCTTTTCTCATGAGTACTGCACCTGTGTTTTGTCTGATGTTCTGCCTGGTTCCCATGGACTGGGCGCACAACCGTTTCATTAGCCCGCCAGCGGGAATGCTATTCATTGGATCTGTATCTGTTTGAATTTCCTTTATTATGCTTGACCTAACTGTGTATCCCCAGTTCTAACAAAGAACGTGTTTGAGTATGTCTTCAACGCTTTGAAATAAATTTTGCTTTTCTTGAAAACGTGGATTTATTCTCGATGCTTGGGGATCCAACATATTGTTAGAAGTGCGGGGAGAAGGGGCATTTCGCTGTGGATTGTGGCAGCCGTCAGGTAAAAGACAAGCCGCCTACTCCGAGCCCTAAGACGCCACTGACGGGGAAGAAGGGGATGGCTAAACCGCGTTTCTCCAAAGCGCTGCAAGCGGCCCAAGGCCCGGAGGGAATCGAACCGTCTGCTACCGAACCGTCTGCTACCGAGTCGGCTGAAACGGCGGAAAACGACAACGGCCTGTTGTGAGAGGCGCAAAACGACACGGCCATTCTAGCTCTGCGCCCAAGGTGGTGAGAGAAACCCCTTCCCTGTTTTTCGTGACTGTCTCGTTAATGAATCCGCTCCTGGGGACCCACGTTAGGGTGAGAGCGTTGATTGATTCTGGGTGTGGGAGGGATCTCATCAGCCCTAGAGTGTTATTGGCACTGGAAGCGGGGATAGTCCCCTTGAAGTCTCCCATCATTTTTACCCAAATGGATGGGGCACCCATGGAACCTTGTACACACGAGACTATGGCTTTGCGGTTGGGGGCTGGCGATCATTGGGAATCCAGATCCTTCATTGTTACCCCTAAATCACAGTTCGACTTAGTACTGGGGAGTCCCTGGTTGTTTACCCATGACCCTTACATCTTGTGGGAAGAAGGGGTTGTCAAATTCGTGTCGGCTAAATGTGTAGATCACTGCTGGTTGGACTCGTGGGGGGACCAGCCGACCGCACAGTTCCCCTGCGGCGCTTTGCAGCCGGAAGAGTTAGCTTCTTTGCCTCGAGAGTATAGAGACTTGGCGAAAGTGTTTGGCGAAGATGAAGCTAACGAATTGCCCCCCCATCGCTCTACTGACTGTGCTATTGAACTTTTGCCTGACTGTAAATTACCTAAAGGTAAAATCTATGCAATGGGGCCGGCTGAGAAAGTTGAACTGCGGAACTTTATTGATAAAAACCTAGCCCGCGGTTTCATTCGCCCGGCTTCCTCCCCTTTCGCCGCGCCTGTACTTTTCCGAAAGAAGAAAGACGGGGGGCTTAGATTGTGCACTGATTATAGGGGTCTGAACGCTGTTTCTTTGTCCAATGCCTACCCCCTCCCGCTAATCAAGGACTTGGTAGCTGAGGCCACCAAGGGCAAAATCTTCTCGAAACTTGACCTCCGAGATGCATATTTCCGTGTGCGCATTCGGGAGGGGGATGAAAGTAAGACTGCATTTAATACCCCTTTGGGGCAGTTTGAGTACCTCGTTATGCCCTTCGGGCTTCAAGGGGCTCCGGGGGTCTTCATGAACCTAATCAATGAGGTCCTACATGAGTTCTTGTTCAAAGGAGTGGTCCTTTACCTTGATGACGTGTTGCTGTACTCTCAGGACCTCCCGTCGCATATTAAATTGGTGCGCCAGGTCCTTAAGCGACTTTATGAACACCACCTGTTTGCAAAGCTGTCAAAATGTGAATTCCACAAGACATGCATTGACTTTTTGGGTTATCGCATCTCTGGGGGGAAGGTGGAAATGGACCCTGCTAAAATACAGGCTGTACTTGACTGGGAACCCCCCAGGACCCGCAAACAATTGCAAATGTTCCTCGGATTCGCCAATTTTTATAGAAATTTCATCCAGAATTTCGCTCAAATTGCCCTTCCTCTGACTGATTTGCTAAAGACCAAGGGGAAGGGGTTTGATGCTACGAAACCAGGCGCCCCGCTTAAATGGTCCCCTGCTTGCGCAGAGGCTTTTGAGAAACTTAAACTGATGTTCACCTCTGAGCCAGTGCTGGCGCGCCCTGATGAAACTAAAAAATTCATTGTCCAAACTGATGCCTCGGATGTGGCAATGGGGGCCGCTATTTTGCAAGAAGGGGAAGATGGTCGTTTACACCCCCTCGCATTTGTGTCTAAAAAGTTTTCTGACGCTGAACGAAACTGGGGGATTTGGGAGAAGGAGGCGTCAGCGATCCGGCTGGCTCTCTCCACTTGGAGGCAGTGGTTGGAGGGGGCGCAACTGCCATTTGAAGTCTGGACTGACCATAAAAATCTGGAAATGCTGAAATCCCCCCGTTCTCTCAACGCTAAACAACTTCGTTGGGCGGACTTCTTTGCTAAGTTTCGATTCACTCTTCGTCATTTCCCTGGGACGGCTAATTCCCTGGCTGACGCGCTCTCACGCCTCCCACAACATGACAGTCAGCGTGAAATCATCATGGACTCTGTTTTTTCCCCCTCCCACCTGGGGGGGGCTGTGGTCACCCGTGCGCAAGCGCGATCGATTCCGCGCTCTGATGAAACTTCGCCTTCCCTTTTCCCTGGGGGGGGGGCCTGGGTCCAGAAATATATGTCTGCTTTTACTGCTGATGATGATGCCTCCCTGAAAACGTTGCCAGATTGTGTCCGTAGCCCTGAAGGTCTGATTTATTCTGGAGACAAACTGTATGTGCCTATTTCAATGAGGAGGGAGGTGATGGAGTCTGCTCACGGTTCGAAACTGGCAGGGCATTGGAGTTTTGTTAAATCTCTGCAACTCATCCGCAGACAGTTCTGGTGGCCACAGATGCGCAAAGACCTCTTGACTTTTGTTCGATCCTGCAAACCCTGTGCCTTAACTAAACCCAGAGTGGGCAAGCCTCCTGGTCTTCTGCAGCCACTCCCTACCCCATCGAGACCGTGGGAAGTGGTGTCCATGGACTTTATTACTGACCTCCCTGCGAGCAAAGGGAACACTGTTATTTGGGTGGTTGTTGATTTATTTTCTAAGCAAGCTCATTTTGTGCCTTTTCCTTCCTTGCCTACAGCTCAGAGGTTGGCGAAATCGTTTATGTCTCACGTGGTGAAAATTCATCAATTACCTGCTAAATTAATTTCTGACAGGGGGACCCAATTTGTTTCTAAGTTTTGGAGGGAACTTCTTTCCATTTTAGGGGTGGAACAAGGGCTCAGCAGCGCGTATCATCCTGAGACTGACGGACAAACAGAACGAGTTAATCAGACCCTGGAGCAATATCTTCGTTGTTTTACTAATTATCAACAGAATGATTGGTGTGAATTGTTGCCTCTTGCTGAATATTGTTATAACAATACTGTCCATAGCTCCACGGGCATGTCTCCTTATAAAGCTGTCTCTGGTTACGACAGCCCCCCCCTCCCCTTCCTGGAAGGGATGGGCCAACGTCCTGTGGGGGATGCTGATACATGGTGTATGTCCTTGCAAAATGCATGGCCTCTGCTATGCCAAACGCTTGACGCAGCCAAGGCTGCTTACAAGACCCAGGCAGACAAGGGTAGGGTGGTGGGGTTTGATCTGAAACCTGGGGATCTTGTGTATGTCTCGACCAAGAACATTAAGATGCTGCGGCCTAGCAGGAAATTGGGGTGGAAGTTCATAGGTCCATTCAAAGTGCGTAAAGTCATAAATGATGTGGCGGTTGATGTTGTTTTGCCTAAGAATTTACGTGCTCTGCATTCTGTTTTTCACATGAGCCTGTTGAAGAAGGATCCTGGCCCGTCTCCCTGGAGACCAGCAGTTACTCCTCCTCCACCTGTCATTTTGGAAGGGGATGAACATTTTGAGATCGCTGATATCCTTGATTGTAAATTGAAACGTGGTAAACTCTGGTACCTTATCGAATGGGTTGATTTCGGTCCCCAGCACCGCGAATGGGTGGAAGAAGGGGATATTCGGGCCCCTTACCTGATCCGTAGTTTCCACAAGAGGTTCCCGGACAAACCGGGAGGTCTCCCGCCCAGCCCGGGAGATCTCCCGCCCGACCCGGGAGGTGTGTTGTAAGTGTATTTTAAGGGGGGCAGTATGTCAGCAAGCTGCCATTCTGTTTTCTGTGACCTCTGTGTACATATCCTTTCCCTGTTGCACCCGGCTTGTTTTCTATCATCCTGCTCCTGCGTTGGAATGCACAAGATAACTGCTGGAGGTTGTGTGGGGGAGAAGATGCTGTAATGCTTGCCTATTGCTTTTCTCATGAGTACTGCACCTGTGTTTTGTCTGATGTTCTGCCTGGTTCCCATGGACTGGGCGCGCAACCGTTTCATTAGCCCGCCAGCGGGAATGCTATTCATTGGATCTGTATCTGTTTGAATTTCCTTTATTATGCTTGACCTAACTGTGTATCCCCAGTTCTAACAAAGAACGTGTTTGAGTATGTCTTCAACGCTTTGAAATAAATTTTGCTTTTCTTGAAAACGTGGATTTATTCTCGATGCTTGGGGATCCAACATATTGTTAGAACTCTCTTTCTCCTATCGTTCCGAATCTGGCAAGATCATGAGCGGAACTGAGGGAAACCTACTTAACACGGAGGGGGACTCAGGATCGGTCCCACATACCTCCGCTCCTTTGGTGTTCACGACTGCAGCCTCGGTGGAGGGTGCCGTGGGGGGAACGATTCCCCGCCTGCCTGCACATCTGTCTTGGCCGCCTCCGACCCCTTCGCACTGGGGTCCGCGGAAGACTCAACAGCAGGATGACTGGACTATGTACAACACTCAGGGCACCCGAGAGGTGTACTCCCGTCGGGGGAGCGGATTACGTGAGAGTCTGTTTGACAAGGGATTGTTCCCGGAGCCGGGGACTACCTCGGAGAAGGGGAGTTCCAAGCAAGACCTCGAGGAGTGGATGTTCGAGCCATCGGGGCCGCGAGGCCACGCAGAAGATGAGGAGGGCACCGGAGCCTGCCAAACGGAAGAGGACTATGACCCACCCCCGGACTATCGACCTCGGGACCCCATCCCGGAGGAAACTACCGGGGAACGACTAGCAGAACTGGAAGACTCGGTGAGAGACTTAATGCGGGCATTCCAGGATGTGATGGAAGGTCTGCCAGGAATGATGGACGTTAGAATGGCTAATTTCCTTGACGCACACGCCGCGCAGCAACAAGTTGCTCCTGCACCGGGATTTCCCGCGCCGCCGATGCCTGCTCAACCGCTGATGGGACCAACCCCAAGCTGTGTCCGCAGAAATTCACGTGCTTTAAAAACAGAGTCAATCTTTTCTTTTTTATTGTTGAGCTTGAAAATGACGCCTTCTGGGATTAACCACCTGTAACTGATGCCCTTTGTTTGTAAGAAAAGGGTTAATTCTTTATAGTTCTTTCTCTTCTGCCTTATATCAAATGGAATGTATTTTAAAATTCTAATATTGTTGCCCCCAATTTTCAAGGGTGTTCCCAAAGTTGCTTTCAAAATAGCATTTCTCAAATGTCTCTTCAAGAATCTGACCACTATTTCCCCAGGCAGATTATTTTTCTTGATTTACGATGAATAGGACCTGTAGATCACATCCATTTTGCTGCAAAGGTATTCCGCTGTTGAATCTGTCATTGGGGCTATTGCTTCGCTCAACCGTTGCTTCAGATTCTCTCCTTTAATTTCCGGGACCCCTTGAAACCGTACAACCAAATTTGCTTTATCCATTTGTAGCTGTAAGAGCTTTGACTCTTCTGTAGCTTGCTTCATTTCCAGCTTTTGCACCTTTTTCTTAACTTTTTTAGTAGTGACGTCCATTTCCTTCACCTTCTCTCCCATTTGCTCTGTTGCTTTTAAGGGTTGAGTCAGTTGCATCTGCTCTGCTGCCACACTCTGACCAATTATTGACAGTTATTGTTTAATGCCAGTGATCTCATCCAGCAGGGGGCGCAGGGAGTCAGCCAAGAGTTTTGAGAGCTCAGAGACCTCATCCGTTCGAGGACTGCCCCCTAGTTTCGGTTTTACAGCTTCTCTTTCTCCGGTTTCTTCCTCGCCATCTTTTTGGATTTGTTTATTTTCCAAAAAAGTTGCTAAAGCCTCTGATATTCGCCCAAACGCTTTTCTGCACTCTGGTAAGTCCCTTAAAACAGTTTTAGTTGCTTATTTTTCCGCTCCCCCCTCTTTCCGTCCATGTTCTGTCTATGCATTTGGGAGGGACCCCTCCCCCGCTCGCTTTCCCGTCGCTCTTTGGGGGGGGGCAGCTTCTTTTTATATCTTCATGCTCGCTTCAACCCAACTCACAGTTCGTTGTTGGCCATTCAGCCTCACTCGTCATCATTTATTTCACCCGATCTCTAACACTTGTCCCAGTCAGCAGCACTCGTACCATGCGGTCACTCAGCAGCAGGACCTTCAGGGCGAAGGGGCACCTCAATTCTCCAGCATTCGGCCATCGAAGAGGTTGCACCTCAAAAGCCCCCTGGCTGGGAGCCTTTTACCAAGACTCCAGGGGGGTCGCAACCCGTCGGACCCCCTCCCACATGCTGGTGTGCAGTTTACATCCCCGGGACGACCGGGAGATGTGTCTGCCTGCGTGTTGCCATAAACCGGAAGTCCGAAAATTTTGTTGGTTTCTAAGGTGCTACTAGACTCGAATGTTGTTCTGCTACTACAGAACAGAAACTGACTGATAGAGTGCAGACCACTTTCTTGGTTTGGAGCTAGGGTTGCCAACTCCAGGTTGGGAAATTGCTGAAGATTTGGGGTCAGTGCCTGAAAAGGGTGGAGTTTGGGGAAGGGGAGGGACCTCAGTGGGGTATAGTGCTACAGAGTCCACCCTCCAAATCAGCCATTTCCCCTGGCAGCAGGCATAACCGAGAATCATAGAATGTTAGAGTTGGAAGGGACCTTGCAGGTCATCTAGTCCAACCCCCTGCACTCTGCAGGAGCATAGCCAAAAGATAGCCCTACAACATACCCGGAAGATGGTCATCCAGGCTCCGCCTGAAAACATCCAGCGAAGGAGTACCCACTACCTCCCGAGGCAGGCTGTTCCACTGCTCAACCACTCTTACAGTTAGGAAGTTTCTCCTGATATTTAGCTGGTAACAACTCCCTTGTAATTTCCACCCATTAGATCTAGTCTTGCAATCCGGAGGAAGAGAGAATAGATCTGTTCCATCTTCTGCATGGCAGCCCTTCAAATACTTGAAGACTGCAATCGTGTCCCCTCTAAGCCTTCTCTTTCCTAGGCTAAACATACCCAACTCTTTCAGCCTTTCCTCATAAGACTTGGATTCCAACCCTCTCACCATCCTGGTTGCCCTCTTCTGGACACACTCGAGCTTCTCAACATCCTTCCCAAAATGTGGTGCCCAAAACTGGACACAGTACTCCAGCTAGAGAAGACTGTGGAGCAGGGGATTCCTCTAACTCTT
>NW_015159779.1:299875-307941 GCF_001447785.1 Gekko japonicus
CAGGATCAGTGCAGCTGGCATGTACAAATGCAATATAGTAGAATGAATTCAAAGAGGAAATAGAAACGTTGGCAAGGCAACAGCTGAATAGAAACGGAACAATAATTCATATATCCCCAGCTGAAATGGTTAACAAGGATGTAATTTAATTATGAATCATTTTGTACAATGCCAAAAAAAAAAAAAACCCAAGAACAACACACTGCTTTTCTGGATTCCATATTAACTATTACACAATTGTTGGGGAATTTCACACTACCTGTTTTCTCCCGGTTTCAAACCGGGAGTCTTCCGTTTCCAGATGAACCAGTACAGGGCTGCCGTTTCACACACGGCTTGCCCCTACCGGAAAGGAGCCAATTGACAAGCGGTTCGGCGTTTCACACACGCACCGCTTTGTTTCCCCACAGTTTTTTTTTTGTTAAAGTCCGTCTTATAGCGATATATCGATATACCAGTATTCCAATGTATTCCAATGGGATCGGTATAGCGTTATATCGATATATCGATATAAGCCGAACGTTCAAAACAAAAAAAAAGCCCACGCGGCTGAAAAAAGGCGGGAAAGAAGCGTATTGGAACCGGGAGAGGGAACGGGAGCCTCCTCGGAAGCGGTTGACAGGTAAAACGCTTCCCTCCCGGTTCCTAATCAGAAGAGAGGCTTCCCTGTGTGAAATGCCACTTCATCCCGGTAGGGAACCGATTCTCAACCGGGTTCTGTCTGAAATGACAGACCAGCACCCGGTTGAGAATCGGTTCCCTACCGGGAGTAAGCGCCTGTCTGAAATTCCCCTGTATTATCATTATTATTCTAATGTAATAGAAAACAACAATCAACTACTGATTTTTAAAAAATTCTGGTGCAAAAATCTAGCACAATCCTAATGTAGAGTGACTGGACTCTGGAATGATTTTTTATTGTTATTGTTATTTAGAACACTTAATCTAGAAACACTTCAACCCAAAGCAAGAAAAAGGACACAAAATGTTAGACTGCTTTCTGCACCATCTGTAGATGAAGCCAGAAAGATACACAAAAATGCAAGCCAGTTTGGTGTAGTGGTTAAGTGTGCGGACTCTAATCTGGGAGAACTGGGTTTGATTCCCCACTCCTCTACTTGCACCTGCTGATGTGACCTTGGGTCAGTCACAAGCTCTGGCACAGCTGTTCCTGAAAAAGAGCAGTTTGTGTCAGAGTTCTCTCAGCCCCACAGGGTGCCTGTTGTTGTGGGGAGGGGAAGGGAAAGGAGTTTGTAAACCACTCTGAAACTTCCATGAGTAGTGAAGGGCGGGGTATAAATCCAATCTCTCTCTCTCTCTCTCCTCTCATAGTGTTCTTTTGGATCGAGTAGTTTTTTCCTTTCTTCACGCTTCGTATTCTCTTTGCATCCATTTCAATTAGCATATGAAAGAGGCGATCCGGCCGTTCCTCTTGACTAGAGAAAAGGCCACCTAGTGGCTTCTGCCTGTTCAGTTCATTCTCATCAAACACAAATGCTGGAGGCTTGGGTCTTTTTTTTCCCTTACAAGCAGGCAGCATCCCATCATAAAGGCCTATGGCAGCTGCCTCTGCCACTCTTGGCTTGAGGTCTGCTTCTACCAGAGGAAAATATGGGGGAAAGATGACTGCTAACTCCTCCAGCTGGGCACCATGGCATTCACCAATACCTTTCCTGGTGCCCACCAAGTGTTTTTTAGAAAGTGGGCAGGGCCAGGTGATCCCAGATTAGAGTCGATGCTCTTAAACACTACACCAAACTGATTTGGAATTGGGGCTTTGCAGATCATACTAAATTATTCAAGAAAGTGAAAACCAAAGTGGATTGTAAAGAACTACAGGAGGAGCCACATAAGCTGGGTGAGAGGACAACAGCATGGTAAATGGAATTCAAAGATGATGAATGCAAGGTGAGGCACACCTGAAGAAAAACTTTAAAGATATACTGATGGGGTCTGAATTGGGTGAGACCAGGAACAAAAGAGATCTTAGGGACAGCTCTATGGGGAAGGAAATAGATTGTGTTTAGCCCGTGATGAGGTTTTGGAATCCTGGCTATTACAATTACAAAAGAATGTTAAATGTATTAAAATTGTGGGAATCAAAATTTTTAATCATTATTTAGAATACTGTAATTCTGTTTTCTTTTTTCATTTTTTAAAGATTTTATTGAAATATTCTATATTCTTTCACAACAAAAAATGTAAAGACCTAGTTTCATTTGGTCTGTATTCATTTATGTGAAAATATCATTGTGGTACAGCGTTACAGAAGATTTTTTTTAAATATATATTTATTTAGAAAATGTATATGCCACCTCTCCAGAGACCTGCATATTAGCTTTTTTAAAAAATGCAATTATAAGATGCTGCAGAAATTAAAAGTGAAAGGAATTGAACAAATCGGCCAAGGGAACTGGAGAGTTCAAAACAGCATCAAATGTCAGATTTTTAATTTGTAACATATCCACTCCTAATTAACCTATGAGCCCCAATGAAGAAGTGAATTGGGAGGGAGAAAAATGCCCATCTCTGCATAGCCAGGAGACCTGACAAATAGGTAGCTATTACTAGGCATTGTCCATGGATACTTTGCCTCCTCAGAGATCTTACAATGGAATTGTTTGGCAGTAATGAGTTTTCCCTGGGAGAATGACTGCTTTTGTAGACAGGAGAGCTTGCTGCAAGACCCCCCTTGCCCGTAGGCAATATATTTATACTAGTAATTGGGCTGTAAACTGTATATGGGGTGGGTGGGAATCTGGACAATTTAAAAAGGTTTTCTTCCTTAGATATATAGTGTTATTTAAGAAACTGACCTCATACACTTTATTTTGCTTTCTTCTCTCTTAAAACATTCAGGGTGCTACTGAATATAAAGAACTGAAAGACTCTAGTTGTACAAAAGAATTCCGGAAGAAAGCAAGTTGAAAGCCTGCCCAGACAGAAGTGTTTCCATAAAAACATTTGCAATGCAGTCCTAAGCAGAGTTGCCCTCTTCTCACTTTTTTCTCTCTCACTGCAATTCCCTTAGAAGGGAATTCTGTACATTTTACACTCCAGCTATTTATTTCATTTAGTTGTCTTCCAGCTGTGACCTGGACAGCCCCGGCTAGCCTGACCTCATTGGATCTCAGAAGGAAAGCAGGGTCAGCCTTGGTTAGGATTGTCAGCTCTGGATGAGGAAAGGCATGGGGATTTGGGGGAGGGGTGGAGCCTTGGAAGGGCAGGCTCTGGTGAGAGGAGGGAACTCAGTGGGATACCGCCATAGGGTCCAGGTTCCAAAGCAGCCATGTTCTCCAGAGGAATTGATCTCTGTAATTGATCACTTGTAATTCCAGGAGATCTCCAGCCGCCACCTGGTGATTGGCATTGGAAACCCTAGCTTTGTATAGTACTTGGATGGGAGACCACTGAAGAGGTCCAGGGTCATTATGCACAGAGACATTGTGGTATACTGGCTAAGAATGGCGGATTCTAATGTGGAGAACTGGGTTTGATTCCCCACCTCTCCACATGAAGCCCGCTTGGGCCAGTTCCAGTTCTCTCAGAACTCTCTCACCCCAACCTGTCTCACAAGGTGCCTGTTATGGGGAGAGGAGAAGGAGAAGAAGGAGAAGAAGGAGAAGAAGGAGAAGAAGAAGAAGAGATTGGATTTATACCCTGCCCTTCACTCGGAGTCTCAGAGCGGCTTACAAACTCCTTTCCCTTCCACTTCCCACAACAGACACCCTGTGATGTGGGTGGGACTGAGAGAATTCTGACAGAATTCTCTTTTTCAAGGACAGCTGTGCCAGAGCTTGTGACTGACCCAAGGTCACTCAGCTGGCTGCATGTGGAGGAGGGGGGAATCAAACCCGGTTCTCCCAGATTAGAGTCCGCACACTTAACCACTACACCAAACTGGAAATGAAGGCAATTTGTAAGCCACTTTGGGGGTGGAGAAAAGTGGGCCATAGAAAGCAGCTCTTTTTCTTTTGTGCAGGTGCAGAGGCAGTGGCAAACCACCTCTGATTGTCTCTTGCCTTGAGAAACCCAAGGGGGTGTCACAACTCTTGAATTGCCAGACCCCCTTGGTGGGAAACAGTTGTCCCCTGCTGCCAGGCCCCACTGCCCCACCACCTGTAAGCTGGACGGGGGGCAGGCACTTACCTGGGAAAAGCGTGAAGCTCTGTTGCCATTGCAGCAATGTGTCTAGATCACTTCTGACACGACACAGAAGTGACATTATCATTTGGCAACAACAGGGCAATGCTCTGGTGTTTGAGTAAAAACTCTGTGGGGGAAGTTAAATTTACCTTAGAGTTTTCGCCCAAATACCAGAGTGTTGCCCCAGCGCTGCCTATGTGATTATGTCACTTCTGGGTCATGTCGGAAGTGATGTAGACATGTCGCTGCAGCATCAGTTGCACCCTCCTCCCGCTCTCACTAAGTCCCCCCCCATATCCCCTGCCAGTGACCAGGAGGGACCTGTTAACCCCTACTGGGTGCAACTTAATGGCCCTTTCGACCACCACCAGTTGTCTTCTGTGTCACGGTTCTGTCCAAAGGCACTCAAGGTGGCTCACAAGACAGTATAAAAACAATCATCTACTTCCATAATGATAATAAAAGCAAAATTAAAACATTCTCTAGATAGTAAAAAAAAAAGATAGAATGCAGTCTCCAGCCAAAACTGGAAAAGGAGCCCCTGGAAACTGCTATCACCTGTTTCTCCATAGAGAATGAGGCAAGTGGAATTGCTCCTAAAATGCGAACCTGCTCTGTCTGGTAGAATGTTACACATTTATCAGAACAGGCCGTGCATCTCTTCCTGTTCCAGCTTTACTATGAACCAACAGGCCTTATGTTTTACTTTGACTGAATTACGTTTCAGTTGCATCACCCCTATGTTTAATTTCTCCCACTGTTTGAGTATTTTCACTGCCTATCTTGATTTAAACGGAAAACAGACATAGATCTGTATGCCATCAGCATATTTATAACATTGTGCTCCAAATGTTCAGATGATCTCATTCTTCGTGGTGGAAAGTACTGTCAAGTCTCAGATAACTTATGGAGACTCCATAGGGTTTCCAAGGCACAAGATGGTTTGCCATTGCCTGCCTTTGCATCACAACCTTGGACTTCCTTGTTGGTCTCCCATCCAAATACTGACCAGGGTCAACTCTGCTTAGTTTTCGAGATCAGGCACAATCAGGCTAGTTTGGGTCATCCAGGTGAAGGCACAGTGGCTTCATATAGTTGTTAAATCAGGAGTGTGGAATAAGATTGACTCTTATAGAACCTCAATAGGGCAATGGTAAATGGGGTCAACCAGAAATATCCCTAGACTATTTTCTGGGATATGTCCTACAAAAATATCTAAAACAGCAGGGGACAGTACTGTCCAGACCCAATTATTCTAAGTGACCAGAAAGAGACCATGGTTGATAGGGTCAAAGGTTACTGAGAAGTCCAGGAGAACCAAAAGGAACACATCCTTCATGTCATTTCTCTGGATGAACAAGGCAGATCTATGATCTGGCCAGAATCCAGACTTGACAGAATCCTTACCTTGATGGAGTGACACACATGCAGACTTTTGAAAACTTAGTTACCAAAATAATTGGAATGAATATGGCTATACCTATGGCCCATCATTAATACCAGCAACACAATTACAAACATATAAGGATACAACATCTGGTCTTTATATAAGTGTACTAAAGATCTTGTATACATATGTTTGAATGTGTGTCTATACTATGTTGTAATAGTGACCACTGAGGTCACTTTGAGGCCGAAACGCGTTTGGTCTTCAGTTGGAAAGTGTTGACCCATCATGTGTATTAATATTTGATATGCTTTTATTAGTCTGATACTTGAATTTTTTTAACCCGAATATATTTTAATATGTGTACACCCTAATACATTTTGTACTTTTATAATATACTTGGTCAGCTTAACCCTTCTGGTTCGCAGCGTTATCTTGGGTTGAGTTTTCCCTTTCCCCGCCCCCCCTTTTTTTTCCAGATCTATGATCTGGCCAGAATCCAGACTGAAAAGATGATCAGTTATCAATCCAAGAATGACTGGAGTTGATTTGCCATCACTCTTTCAAGAATGTTTACAGCCCAAGTCAAGGAAATCATAAGAACAAAAAGCCTTCGTTCAAAAAGTGAAAGGTTTTCCCTAATGGCAAAACAAATATAAGTTGACAATAAGCAGCCCCGCAGCTAACAACGTTTTGCTCAGGGGGCCTGCCGTTATATGTCTGTGTGGTACTGCCATGCCATGCTCATACTTATAAACAATAACTACATGATAAATACAAGTGGTTTATTGAATATTATAGTCCTCACATATGTATTCTCAACAAGAAGGATGATAAATCCTATGTATTTTAGTGTATTTCTTTTTCAGAATAGTATATTGGAACACTGAATGTGTGCAATGGATATTAGGATGTCTGTTGACATAATAGCATTTTTTGGAAGTAGATGTAGTGTTAAGTGCCCTCCACGCTTGACAGGAGAGAATTAAGATTCCCAGTCATTCTTCCATTTGGCTTTAAACAACAATCCCTAACCATGTCCCTATAGATTTCACATCACCTTCAACACACTCCTGCCTGGCAAAGTTCTGGCTGTGTCTGGACCCCAGCTGCTGCTTCTTCTTGGCTGGGGGGGGGGAGGCCACACGCAAGGGAAAGGAGGTGAAGAAGGGGATGGAGGGCCGGGCCGGGAGGCCAGTAAGGCAAGCATCCAGGCTGCTGCTGCAGGGGGAAATGGGAACATAGGATCCTAGTTCCCCCCAGCTCCAACCAATGGCCACTTTGGCGGGAGATTCAAACCCTCCAATGGAGTAGGGCTGTGCTGGGTGGGTGTGCATATAGTTGGCCTTGCAGGGCCGTTTTAGTTAGTCTTGTGTTAAGTACAATAAACGTGTGCAAGAGCATGTCGTCGTCCGAGTCATCCATGCGGCAAACCCAGTACTTTTCAGGGGGGTCCAAGTTGACCGCTAGAGTAGCCAACCTCACTCTACACTGACCCCACCAACGCTGCCGGCCTCGGAAGAACAGCAGGGGGGGGGAGAGAGTGCCAAGCCTGCCCTGTGTCACCTGCCCCTGTGGCAGCGAGGAAAGGAGCCCCCCAGCTGGTCTCCAGCGGCAGCGGCCGGGCAGGGGGGGGAAGCAGGGGGCCTCCTCCTCCTCGTGGGAGCCCGGACGGCTGTGGCAGGGAAGGAGGGAGGCGTGGTGGGTGGCAGGTGTCCCCACTCAGCAGCTCTCCCCTCTGACCTCCCGGCAGCAGCAAGGATGGCCAGGGCAGCAGCAGGTGGCGTGGAGTCACTGGCTGCTGGGCTGAGGGTAGCGACGGTGGGGGGGGGGAAGCCGAGGATTGGGGAGGGGCCCGTACAAACCCCATGGGCTCCACAGTAGCTACAGGCCTGAGAATAAGTCAAGCAAAAAGAGAATGTGAGGAGCAAACATCAAGAGAAACAATAAGCATTTTTTCAAATAAATCATGGGTGATTGGCCCACTAGGTGACAAAGGAATAAAAGGACTGCTTAAGGAAGACGGGAAGATGGCAGATAAAATGGAAGGATCCTTTGTGCCTGGTTTTGCTGTAAAAATGTGGGGCATATACCCACACCAGAGCCACTGTTTTCATGAGAGTTATCTGCAGAAGTGAATCAAATTGAGGTAATGAGTCATGACATTCTAGAACTAGTAGGCCAACTGATAACAAATAAGCCTCCAGGTCCAGATGGCACATAGTCCACGGGGAGCGCAAATGTGAAATTCTTGATCTACTAACCAGTATATTTAACTTGCCACTAAAAGCTGCTTCTGCAGAAGAAGAAGGGGAGGGGGGGGAATGGTAGTTTCCTTTTAAGAATACATGTGAACATGCACATAAAGCTGCCTTATACTGAATCAGACCAGGGGTCATTTCCTGCAGGAGGGCACAGGAGCAGAGCTCTGGCAGTAAAGAGCCCAGGGGGCGGGCACATGCAACAAGCCCCACCCCCTGCTCCCAGCAGCTCCAGGCCACAAGGAGCAAGAAGCCTCTTTCTTTCTCTCTTT